>NW_027362895.1:685000-780000 GCF_046119375.1 Phyllobates terribilis
CCTAAGATGGTTCCCACCTTTTATACTCCCTCTATGTGTGAGCTCAGGTGACCAGCACCCAATGAGCTCCTATCTTTACCCAGACTGCTCCCCCTATCTGCCCCTACACTACTGGGATGGTCCACCCCCCTCCCACTCCAGCCAAGGACAGACTCGGTCGTACCTGCACATTTCTAAGTGGGAGTACCGTTGGTCTGCCCTCCGGAAATGGGATGTGTGTAGTGCATGCAGCCTTCTGAGCTCAGTCCCACACTCCATCCTTACCCGGGAGTGGAATATCACACCTCTGGGTTGAGGTGCAATACCCCTGTAGCAGCCGAATCCTCAGGGTGCTACATTCCCCCCTGGTAAATCACAGCACGTCCTCGGGCTGTAAGAGATAAAACACCAAAACATACAATTTTTGCATAAACAACATAAAACATCATATAAAACATTATATATATATATATCAATAAAACTTTTCATATAAAACATTCTTGTAGACTTTTCCTTGCTTCTGTTCCTCCTCCGGTCACTGTGCAACTGGTGACCGGGCAAAGCGCGACAGTCTCTTTTCTTGGAAGTGGTTTTCCTGTAAAACCAGTAGGGGGCGCTTTAGGACGCGCAACTATATACAAAAGGGGATAGGTGGCCGTTCTCAGTCCTCGGCCAGGTATTAGGGAGGAATGACCGCTCTCAGTCCTCGGTCAGTGGAATAGGGACACACGGGGTTAACAGTTCACACAGGCTGGTCCCAACGGGGACTATTTTAGCAGCAACAGTTTTTGGTACCCTTACGGGTAACTATATACAGCTTCTACTCTGCCGTACTCAACGACGACGTCCTCCTGCTCTTTCTTTGTGATTAACTTTAGCTTCAGACCCGTCCGGGTCCTCTTGCTCCTCCTCACACCGCAGCTCCTCCTCCGTCAAGCGATGCACATGGAGGGCGTAGGGTCCTTTGGCACACTTGTGCCGGGTGAAGGTGACCTCGTCCCCTATATTAAGGTCACGACCTCTGTGTCCCTCCGGTAGGTGGGACTCAACGTCTCTTCTTGTCACGAAGACGTCGCCTGGGGTATGGTGGTCTCGGATGAAGCCCCACCCGTGCTGCATATTAAACTTGATCACAGTCCCGGTGGAAGGGGGACCATGAGCTGCACGGGGACTCCTCCTGGTCCGGCTCTTCTGCTCCGCGCTCTTTATTTGGGCTTGTTGTTCCCGGACCCGCCTCTCTCTCCGCTCCTTCTCGAAGACCTCGAGCTGTTGCCGGCAGCACTCTGCACGCTCCGCTGCAGCTGCCCGGGTCTCCTGAGTGAACCCCATGAGATCTTCTCCGGTGGGGTCCCACTCAAACTGTGCCTCTTCTAGCGGGGGCGAGATCCTCTTTAGGGGCTTTGGAGCCGGGATCAGGGGTTCGCACATGGCCCTTGCTTTTTGCAGCTCCAGCTGGATGTATTCCTGGGGCCATACGAAGGGCTGCCCATCCGGGCACGTATGCTGGGCGAACAGGCTCTCACCCAGATGCGGCACTCTCGATGTTACGGGCGCTGTGGTGGTAGCGGCGCCCGGGTTGCCCTGGCCTTGCGACCAGGCTTGGGGCACTTTGAAGGTGAAGGGCACCGTAAGGACAGCGGCGCCCTGGGCTACTTGGCCCTGCGACCAGGCCGGAGGCTCCGCGGAGGTAGGGGGCGCTGTTGGTAATGCCGCGCCCGGGGGTACTAGGCCTTGCGACCAGGCTGGTGGTACTTCCTGCTTGGTCACGCTCGGGGTCGAGGCGTGTGACGTCACAGGGGTCGCGGCCGCGGCTTCCGGTTGAGGCCTAGTCTGCGGCGGTGACGTTGCGGTTACGGGCACGGCAGGGGGTACTTCGGGCTCTGCGACGGGGAGCTGGGGCAGGTAAGCGGTTTCCCGGTTTGGGGTAAAGACGTCCCCTTTACCTGCCTCCTTTCGTTCAGCTCCCTTCTCGGCGCCGTCTCCGGCCTTCAGTCCTCCTGCGCCATCCTCAGAGGCGGTCTGTCTCCTCATCTCGGGTGGCGTGCTCCGCTGACGGGTCTCGGTCTGCTGGGCCATCTCTCGGCTCCACTCCGCCAACGCCTCTCGCTGCACCCGGGCCATCCTCCGTGCGAGGCCCTCCAGCGCGGTCTGCGCACACTCCCGGTCTCGGGGGAGCTGTGCTAGGACCTCCACTAGGCCTAGTGGGGTCGTTGCTTCCAGCAGGCTCCTGACCAACGGGTCGGTGCTGCTCTGCTCTCCTTCCGTTGTCTCCAGCAGGCTCCTGGCCAGCGGGCCGGTGCTGCTCTGCTCTTCTTCCATCTCCGGGTAAGCTTTTTCTGGACTCAGCTCTAGGCTTCTTGTCTCCGGGTGCGCTCTCTCCAGACTGCTCCAGGCGACACCCATCTTTGCTCTCTTGTTCTCAGTCCTCCCACTTCGAGGGCGGTCCCGGGGCCACTTGGTGATTGTCAGCTCCAGGGGCAGTTCTTTCACGCTGACAGACACCTCTAGCATCACAGTCTCTGTTGGTGGGGGCGGTTTCCACTTTTGGCGCCATTTTCGGTCCTGGCCCACGATGGGAGGCGGCCTCTTGCCATCCTCTGGCACGCCCATAATGGCGTCCGCTCTGACAAGGCGGGAAACCTTTGGAAATGGCGGGAATCGTCTCCCAGTGGCGGGAAACTCTGCAGATGGCGGGAAAAAGCTGTTAATGGCGGACAACCGGCGGGAATCGATCTGTGATGGAGTCCGATGGCGGGGACCCTCCGGGACCGGCGAGAGACTTCTTTTTGAGGTAAACTTGTTCTTTTCTTCAGGCACGCAGTACCCGGGTGTTGCGGGCACGTAATCCTGCCGACTACGCCAAAGTTGACGCACCCCCTGGGCCATATTCTTTAGGGGAATACCCGGAGCCGGATCAGATGGGGGGTTGTAGTCTCCGAGTGGCTGTGACCCGGTCCGTGCCCAGGGTGTCAAGCTCAGTGTGTGGCAGTCCTTACTGATGTTACTAAAGTTCTTTATGTCGACTACGCCACCCGTTGTATTGCGGTCACTACGGCCGCCGCTGCTGCAGGGTCCACTGAGGCTGATGGTGTGTGCGCAGCTCAGGTAGTATAACCCCCAACGGGAGGGGTATAGCCTCAGGGGGTCACGTGCAGAGGATGGTGGTTGTGGAAGTGCAGTGAAGATGGTAATGAGAGTCAGAGTCGGGTTGTGCAGTTCAGGGTTTGTTTACTTACTGCAGTTGTTCTTGTACCGGTCACTCCGGCCTTGAGTGACCACCCGAGCCGTGCTGCGTCCACCAGGTCCTGGACTCGGCCAACCCCCAAGTAGTTCCGGAGCGTGGTTCTGAGCTCCCTCTCTGTCTTGTCCTCGTCTCTGGCCTTCCCCACCAGGGATCCACCTATGTCCGGCTCCCTCGGGCCTCTTGGTGGTAAACCCTTGTCTCTGGGTTCCCTGACCCTATTCGTGGTCTGCCTTCCGGGTGGATATAGTGGGTGGTCGTGGCAGATCCTGCCCACGACCTCCGGTTCCTGGCTAAGGTGTGCTGTAGCCTCTGCCAGCTTGGGATCCGGTACCCAGTTGCCAACTCTTCACCCTCTGGTCTAATTTGGGCTCTCAGAGTTCCTTCTGTTTCCCCCTCTGGGTCTTTCTTTCTCCTCTCTCTTCTCTCTTGGCCTGGGGCTGCTCTGCTCTTCTGCTCTCTTCCTCTGACTCTGCAAAGACTGGCAGACTGACTGACTGACCAGCCTCCTACAAAGACTCCTCTGCAAAGACCCTGTCCTAAGATGGTTCCCACCTTTTATACTCCCTCTATGTGTGAGCTCAGGTGACCAGCACCCAATGAGCTCCTATCTTTACCCAGACTGCTCCCCCTATCTGCCCCTACACTACTGGGATGGTCCACCCCCCTCCCACTCCAGCCAAGGACAGACTCGGTCGTACCTGCACATTTCTAAGTGGGAGTACCGTTGGTCTGCCCTCCGGAAATGGGATGTGTGTAGTGCATGCAGCCTTCTGAGCTCAGTCCCACACTCCATCCTTACCCGGGAGTGGAATATCACACCTCTGGGTTGAGGTGCAATACCCCTGTAGCAGCCGAATCCTCAGGGTGCTACACACCCTTTTGAGCTAGTACAGCCGTGAGTCTTCTTGGGAATGATGCAACAAGTTTTTCACAGCTGGATTTGGGGATCCACTGCCATTCTTCCTTGCAGATCCTCTCCAGTTCCGTCAGGTTGGATGGTGAACGTTGGTGGACAGCCATTTTCAGGTCTCTCCAGAGATGCTCAATTGGGTTTAGGTCAGGGCTCTGGCTGGGCCAGTCAAGAATGCTCACAGAGTTGTTCTGAAGCCACTCCTTTGTTATTTTAGCTGTGTGCTTAGGGTCATTGTCTTGTTGGACGGTGAACCTTCGGCCAAGCCTGAGGTCCAGAGCACTCTGGAAGAAGTTTTCATCCAGGATATCTCTGTACTTGACTGCATTCATGTTTCCTTCAATTGCAACCAGTTGTCCTGTCCCTGCAGCTGAAAAACACCCCCATAGCATGATGCTGCCTCCATCATGTTTCACTGTTGGGATTGTATTGGGCAGGTGATGAGCAGTGCCTGGTTTTCTCCACACATACCGCTTAGAATTATCATCAAAAAATTCTATCTTCGTCTCATCAGACCAGAGAATTTTATTTTTCATAGTCTGGGAGTCCTTCATGTGTTTTTGAGCAAACTCTATGCGGGCTTTCATATGTCTTGCACTGAGGAGAGACTTCCATTGGGCCACTCTGCCATAAAGGCCCGACTGGTGGAGAGCTGCAGTGATAGTTGACTTTGTGGAACTTTCTCCTATCTCCCTACTGCATCTCTGGAGCTCAGCCACAGTGATCTTGGGGTTCTTCTTTACCTCTCTCACCAAGGCTATTCTCCCACAATTGCTCAGTTTGGCTGGACAGCCAGGTCTAGGAAGACTTCTAGTGGTCCCAAACTTCTTCCATTTAAGGATTATGGAGGCCACTGTGCTCTTAGGACCCTTGAGTAATGCATAAATTCTTTTGTAACCTTGGCCAGATCTGTGCCTTGCCACAATTCTATCTCTGAGCTCCTTGGGCAGTTCCTTTGAGCTCATGATTCTCATTTGGTCTGACATGCACTGTGAGCTTTGAGGTCTTATATAGACAGGTGTGTGCCTTTCCAAATCAAGTCCTATCAGTTTAATTAAACACAGCTGGACTCCAATGAAGGAGTAGAACCATCTCAAGGAGGATCACAAGGAAATGGACAGCATGTGACTTAAATATGAGTGTCTGAGCAAAGGGTCTGAATACTTATGACCATGTGATATTTCAGTTTTTGTTTTCTAAATAAATTTGCAAAAAATTTCTACATTTCTGTTTTAATCACACGCTGATGACCTATCTTATGAAAAGAGTCAAGTCCCAGACAACCGTCTTTTACTCTTTACTGCCATCTTCCCCATGTTTAGGGTGGATAGTGTAGGGCGCCCATTGTTCATACGCAGAATCTATGCCTGTTCCATGTGCAGGAGGTGTGAGTTGTATATATTACACAAAGGTCAACATTGGAGATGAACTCCAATCCTGACCGTTTTAACCCCTGTGATCAATAGTGACTTTATTAGTCAATAAAGACTCATTCAGACGTCCGTGGTAATCAGTCCATGCATGGACTTTCCCGACCCTAACGTGACTGCTTTATATATTTCTATGAAGCTGTAGACACTCCTGACCCGAGGGCATGTCATTCTGTACGGGGAGTTGGGGAGGAGCGTCAATGTTACTTTGTAACCGCACAGATTTATGTGTCATTTATGTCCATTTTATAGTATTGGGGTAATTCACCTGGGGGATCTAATAAATTCCAAATCATCAAATATTCTGAATTATTACATGTCCGTCATAAAGTATACAAACCTCCCTTGGATTGGTATATAGAGCCCAAAAACAAGCTGCTAATTCAAAATGTTATCAGGGTAATTTCCTAATTTTCTGCTCAGTTTCTTGCTTCTGATCTTGTAAAATTCCCCATTCCATTGCTGATCTGTGCCAGATTATCTGGTTCATTAACCCTCGACTGGTGAGGTGGGGTTTATGTCACGCAACTGGTGAGGTGGGGTTTCCTATACCCCAGTGTTTAGAAATCTCTTATTTTTACAGAAAATGCGAAGGTCACGTTTGTTTTAATCGTTTTCTTATTGGCGATTGATTGCATATGAGTGTAACAAATTTTTGACACCCACAAATGGATGGAAGCTAGTGAGACACGTATCCTCATACCAGCATTTTTCAATGAATGGCAGCCGAACAAAAATTCCCTGGGGTGTGGCGACCCCCACCTCACCAGTTGAGGGTTAAAGGGATTTTCCTTTAACCCGTTGGTGCAGCTGTTTTTTTTTTGTAACTGTGCACTAGTCACCTTCCTTGGGTCCAGCACAGGGTCTCTGCCACTGCTCCCAGTGTCTGTTACTGTCCTTTGGCCTCACGTCGACAGCGCTGCAACCAATAACTGAGATCAGCAGCTTTGCCCGAGTTAACGGCACTACTTGCTCAGAGTCACTGAACTCACTGACTGGCTGCAGCGCTGTCAATGTGACAAATAGCTGACACTCTGCATTAGACCCAGAGAGGGTGAGTAAAGTATTGCTTTAAAAAAGAAAAGAAAATTGTATTAAAAAAACTGTAGTGTAATTCTTTAGCATCTTCTATAAGTGCAGCATAAATGACTCTAATGCTATGTCCGTAAAGGACAGAGGCCCAATCTAATCTATACACACCAGCACACACACAACACAAGGGAGTTTACAAAAATATTCTAATTGCACATTACGGAATAAACTACTTTACATACGTACTTTGTACTGATATAGTCACAATTAGGGTAATATTGCTTGACAACATATTTTAAAATATCTTAAAACAAAAATCAATTTCTGCATATAAATTACAGCCAAAATATGCAACACAAAATAAAAAAATAGATCATGATTTTATTATACTCGTCACAAAAATAAGCAATGATGGCATCAATAAATAAACCATAAATAATATATATAAAAAAAACACACAAAACCCTTTGCAATCAAGGAGAACTCCCAAAAGACCTGCGGCTCCACCGTTGGGGTTTGCTCACACACAGCGCTTGTGCAGAATTTTTTTTTTTAAATCTTTGTACCATAAATAGCCACAAAATCTCATTCCCATGTTGCATATTTGTTTATTGACCCACGGTGCGTTCTCAATTCAGGAAGAAGCATGCACCTTTTCATGAACCGTGAGCGTCTGTCTGACTCCAGCACACCTCCTCATCAAGACCAATGTGAACAGCGCCGCTCTTGATGACTCTGGCCCCATCTCTTTTAGGATCATGTTGAGACTGGACAAAAGTAAGAGCTGCTCTATTTTTTGCCCTCATTCATTTCGAGGATTAGTGTCCCTTTAAGAGGCTTTCCCTTTCATTGTTTTTGGGAGTTCTACTTTTAAAAGGGTTGTCCTGGATTAGAAAATGAAAACTCTATTCCCCACCTTCCCCCGCAGACACGGCCCCATGTCTGTTACTGCGGCTCAGCCCCTACATCGCTGGGCTACCACCCCAGGCACAGATCATGGGAAGAAGACGCTGCTTCTGACTATCACGGACCTCACTTATAAGCTGCATCTTCAGAAGATTTTGGAATCTGCAGTTGGGAGGGACGGTCATTTTATGATGATCTTCCTATTACATCTAGTAGCTTTGTTCTTGTATTGTAGCACTACAAGCGCTTGTAAACTCGTCTATAAAACCAATATGATATTGGTCACAATGAGCAGACAAGTCAAGAAGTGAGAACGATTATTCTGGTAAGATTATCCATGCAATTTACAAAAAAAACTAATAGCAGCTTCAATGAGCATTCAAGATGGCAGCCGTCCGCTATGCAGCAGGCAGACACGTAAAGGATGGCGGGGGGATACTACACAACATTGACTCTTACCATATTAGTACTAGCCCAGTAATGTGACGCTGAGACCCCACATGTAACTACCTTGCAGCACGAATATAAAAGGATCAGTACGTTTTCTGAAAACCAGTGTCGGAAGCACTTAGAGAGAACCCTATGGCTCTTAGCCCCCAGATAACATGCAAGGATTCAAGTACGCGGGACCCCGCTAATCCGCTGATGGGCCGGATATCTGCAACGTACAGAGCTGGAATTCCTACAGAAATACAAAAGTGACCAGTAAATTCTGGACTATAAATTCTTATTATCTGCTTTATTTGTATCTTATTTTTCCACCCCAATGTATTCTCAAAAAAGTGATGGGAAATGCAATGTGTAGGGCCATCCTATAGGGACCACAGCTGATTTTTCAATTTCTTTGGGGTTACTGCTCTACCTCACTTATATAAGTCAATAAGAAAGTCTCTCCCCACTATATTCTGGAGACCTACATAAAAGTGCCAAAGCTTTTTGTTTTTTTTTCTTTATTTCCTCCAATATTGTATTCATACAGGAATGCTTCCATTAAAGTTTGCAACATACTGTACTTTTTGGCATCTGTTTGAAGGATGGACCTATTTTGAAGTTCTGAAAAGTCTAATAGATCTGTACCGATACCGATTAATAATTAAAGGGGTTGTCCCGGACTTTAACATTGATGGCCTTTCTTTAAAGAGGTGGTCCACTACATTGTATAATGACCCATCGATTTACACATGTTAACTAAATAAATGTTTTTGTAAATACCTCCTGCTTCCATATGTACCTGTGGGTGGCGCTATTGCTGACTGCTCAGTCTGCATCACGTGACCCCGGCTGCAGGTATTTAAAAGGTGTAATTTGATGGGGGCATTATACAATGTAGTGACCACCTCTTTAAGATAAGGCATCAATGTTTGATCAATTGGGGTGCTCATTAGCGGAGCTGCACTGCGGAGCTCTGTGGAGGGAATAGTGGCTGCGGCTGCGTACTACACATCTGCCCCCTAATGATTTGAATGGGTGGCCGATATGTAGTACTCCGTCAACAGAGCTCGGCACCTGAGCATTTCTGGTCACCGTTGACACAGGAACAGCTACAGCACGCACTATCAATCAGACATTGATGATCAAGTATAGGCCTTCAATAAAGTCTTGGACAGCCCCTTTAAAGTCTCCAAATGAGATTCTGAAGTTTTGTTTCATTGGCAGTCTATGTGGAAACAGTATAAAGTTACAGAAGATCGGACCGATGGTATACCATAGCACAAAACATTAGTCTTTAAGGGATTATTCAGCCATAGACATTGGGTCATGGTTTTAATCATGTGACGAAAATCACATTGTTTTACTGTAAATTGCTGTGGTCACAGGCCAAACAGTTTATGCTTGCGTCCTTTTTTTCGAACTTTTCTCGGCCAGGTGGCAAGAACCTTACATGTGATAGTCATGCCTAACATAACTAGGAGGTAGGGAATTAATACCCAATGTCAGATCCTGGATGACCACCATTAGTCTACCAGCAACTTACACAGAAGCAAAGCACATTCAGATCTTTCACACAGTGGACCTAAACCCGAAAACGATGTAAGTGTCCATATTTCCAGTACAGGGCACCTTTGTCAATGACAAACCTTAAATATACAAATATATTGGGACAGGATTCATGCTCCACGGACATGTGGTTTGAAATCATGAAAGGAAACAAAATGCATTATAAGGTTGGCTCTTAAAAAAAGATAACTGTTTCTGAATATTCCCGGAGGCTGCAGACACGCACTTAAGGCGTAGAGCCAATAAACGATGAACGAGCGCTCATAGGAATCATTTCAACATACGATTATTGGCCCATCTAACCAGGACCACAATCGGCAGACAAACTAGGAAAGCACCGTTTCATTGGGTGCGATACATTTTATGCATTCATTAAAATTCTTAACGGCAGCACATTACTCAGTGTAAACAGGAGACGTGCTGCTGATAACAGGATACCAGATTATTAGCGATCATTGTGTCCCCATCATTGTTTCGTCAACCTGTGTATGCACTTTTCCAATTGTCAGTCGTTCAATTGCCTGGATCAGACCGACTATATAGGACATTAGTATCTGGTCTCCGCTGCACAAACTACCACTGATACATGTGAACAAAGTCGATATGTTTTTTTTTCCCCCAGTATATCCCTCCCAGCTTACATCACTCCCTATAAATAAATAGAAGCACTAATATAATAGCAAGTGGTTAATAAGACCTCTAAGCAGTCAGGAACACTGCTTCATCTGAATCGGGATCCTTCCCACTGTCCTCGCTGGGTAACGAGTCTCCACCACTCGGAGACCAGCAGCTCAAGTCCTCCACCCCAGATTCCTGGTCACTGTTAGCCAACAGGTCGGGGTCCGAGTGTAGCACCCTGAGGATTCGGCTGCTACAGGAGTATTGCACCTCAACCCAGAGGTGTGATATTCCACTCCCGGGTAAGGATGGAGTGTGGATCTGAGCTCGGTAAGCTGCATGCACTACACACATCCCATTTCCGAGGAACAGGCCGACGGTACTCCCACTTAGAAATGTGCAGGTACGACCGAGTCTGTTCCTGGCTGGAGTGGGAGGGGGGTGGTACATCCCAGGTAGTGTAGGGGCAGATAGGGGGAGCAGCCTGGGTAAAGATAGGAGCTCATTGGGTGCTGGTCACCTGAGCTCACACATAGAGGGTGTATATAAGGTGGGCACCAACTAAGAACAGGGTCAGATGCAGAGAACAAGTCAGTTGGAGACAGCAAGACAGCTGCAGAGGAGCAGACAGCAAGCAGAGAGGAAGTCAGCCTGCAGCAAGAGAGAGACCCTGAGTGAGAGAGGAGCAAAGAAGGAGTACCCAGAGGGGAAAACAGAGAGGACCCAAGAACCCAAATTAAAGCACTGGGTGAGGAGTCGGCACAGGGTACCGGAACCCAAGCTGGTGGGGGCAGAAAACACACCCTAGCCAGAGACCGGAGACCGTGGGCAGCGTTTGTCACGGTCACCCATTACATCCACCCCGAAGGCACACCACATGAAGGGTCAGGGAACCCAAGGCCAAGGGTGTCCCAACAGAAGGCCCGAGGGAGCTGGACCTAGGTGGATCCCTGGTGGGGACGGCCAGAGAACGGGACAGAAGGAGAGCTCAGGGCCACGCTCCGGACTTGTTTGGGGGTTGGCTGGATCCAGGACCTGGTGGACGCAGCACGGCTCGGGTGGTCACTCGGAGCTGGAGTGACCAGTACAACATCTGCAGTAAGTAAACACCCTTAACTGCACAACCCGACTCTGTCTTCATTGCCGTCTGCACTGCACCACCACAACCCCCATCCTCTGCACCTGTCCTCCCTGAGGCTATACCCCTCCCGTTGGGGGTTATCCCACCAAGCTGCGCACCCACCATCAGCCTCAGCGGACCCTGCTGCAGCGGCGGCCACAGTGACCGCATCACAACGGGTGGCGTAGTCGACACAAAAGAACTCTTAATAACATCTGTAGGACTGCCACATAACACTGAGCTTGACGCCCTGGGCACGGGCCGGGTCACAGCCGCTCGGAGACTACAAACCCCCCCCCATCTGATCCGGTGCCGGGTATTCCCCTCAAAAAGGAATATGTCCCAGGGGGCGCGTCAACTTTGGCGTAGTCGGCAGGATTACGTGCCCGCAACACCCGGGTACTGCGTGCCTGAAGAAAAGTGCAAGTTTACCTCAGAAAGAAGTCTCCCGCCGGTTCCGGAGGGTCCACGCCATCGGACTCCATCACCAGTCGTTTCCCGCCGATTGTCCGCCATTTCCAACTTGTTCCCGCCATCTGCAGAGTTTCCCGCCACTGGGCGACGCTTCCCGCCAAAACCGCAGATTTCCCGCCTTGGAAGAGCAGCGGACGCCATTATGGGCGTGCCAAAGGAGGGCAAGAGGCCACCTCCCATCGTGGGCCAGGACAGAAAATGGCGCCAAAAGTGGAAACCGCCCCCACCAACAGAGACTGTGATGCTGGAGGTGTCTGTCAGCGTGAAAGAACTACCCCTGGAGCTGACAGTCACCGAGTTGCCCCGGGACCGCCCTCGAAGTGGGAGGAGACAAAAGAAAAGAACAAAGATGGGTGCCGCCTGGAGCAGTCTGGAGCGAGCGCACCCGGAGGCAAGAAGTCTAACGAGGAGTAGCGGAGAAGTTTACCCGGATATGGAGAGAAAGCAGAACAGCACCGGCCCGCTGGCCAGGAGTCTGCTAAAGACCGAGGAAGGAGAGCAGAGCAGCACCGGCCCGCTGGCCAGGAGCCTGCTGGAAGAAGAGCAGAGCAGCACCGACCCGTTGGTCAGGAGCCTGCTAGACACCACGACCCCACTAGGCCTAGTGGAGGTCCTTGCACAGCTCCCCCGAGACCGGGAGTGTGCACAGACTGCCCTGGAGGGCCTCGCACAGAGGATGGCCCGGGTACAGCGCGAGATACTGGCGGAGTGGAGCCGGGAGATGACCCAGCAAGCTGAGACCAGTCAACGGAGCACGCTACCCTGGAAGAGGAAGCAGACCGCCTCTGAGGATGGCGCGGGAGGACCCAAGGCCGGAGACGGCGCCGAGAAGGGAGCCGAACGCATGGAGGCAGGTAAAGGGGACGCCTATACCCCAAGCCGAGAAACCGCCCACCTGCCCCAGCTCCCCGTCGCAGGGCCCGAAAGTCCCCCTGCTGTGCCCGTAGCCGCCATGTCACCGCTATGGACTAGGCCCCGACCGGAAGCCGCCGCAGCGACCCCTGTGACGTCACGCGCCTCGACCCGGAGCGTGACAAAGCAGGAAATACCACCAGCCTGGTCGCAAGGCCCAGTACCCCCGGGCGCCGCATCACCAACAGCGCCCCCTACCTCCGCGGAGCCTCCGGCCTGGCCGCAAGGCCAGGTAGCCCAGGGTGCCGCCGTCCTAACGGTGCCCTTCACCTTCCAGGTGCCCCAGGCCTGGCCGCAAGGCCTGGGCAACCCGGGCGCCACCACCACCGCGCCCGCGCCCGTAAAACCAAGGGTGCTACACCTGGGGGAGGACTTGTTTAGCCAGCTCACATGGCCGGACGGGCGGCCCTTCGTCTGGCCCGAAGGATACCATGAGCTGGAACGGCAGCAGAAACTAAGACCCCTGGATGAACCCCTGATTCCGGCTCCGAAGCCCGTGGCACGGATCTCGCCCCCGCTAGCGGAAGCACAGTTTGAGTGGGACCCCACCGGAGAAGATCTAATGGGGTTCACTCAGGAAACTAGGGCAGCTGCAGCAGAGCGCGCTGAGTGTTGCCGACAGCAGCTCGAAGAGTTCGCGAGGGAGCGGAGAGAGAGGCGGGTCCGGGAACAACAGGCCCAAATAAGGAGCGCCGAGCAAAAGAGCCGGACCAGGAGGGACCCCCGTGCAGCGCACAGTCCCCGTACCACCGGGACTGTAATCAAGTTCAACCAGCAGCATGGGTGGGGCTTCATTCGAGACAACAACACCCCCGGCGACGTCTTTGTCACGCGCAGAGACGTGGAGTCCCATCTGCCGGAGGGGCACAGAGGTCGTGACCTCTACATCGGAGACGAGGTCACCTTCACCCGGCACAAGTGTGCCAAAGGACCTTACGCCCTCCACGTACACCGCCTGACGGAGGAGGAGTTGCGGTGCGAGGAGGAGGAGCAAGAGGACCCGGACGGGTCTGAAGTTACAACCAGCTGTAAGCAAAGAGCAGGAGGAAGACGCCGTTGAGTGCGGCAGAGCAGTAGATGTAAATAGTTACCCGACCGGGTACCAAAGAAACTGTTGATACTTATATATAGTCCCCGTTGGGACCAGCTGAGTGAACTGTTTACCCGTTAACCCCTTAATCCCACAGGCTGAGGACTGTGAGCAGCCATTCCCTTCCCTCTACCTGGCCGAGGACTGAGAGCGGCCAACTTCCCCTGTATATAGTTGCGCTTCCTAAAGCGCCCCCTACCGGTTTTATAGGAAAACCAGTTTTTCTAAGAGACTGTCGCACTTTTCCCGGACACACGTTGCACAGTGTCCGGAGGAGGAACCTGAAACAAGAAACGACTACGAGAATGTTTATATGAAAAGTTTTATATATATAATGTTTTATATGTTTTATTATGTTTATATGAAAAAAAAAAATAAATTTGTGTATGTTTTGGTGTTTTTGTCTTTACAGCCCGAGGACGTGCTGTGATTTACCAGGGGGGAATGTAGCACCCTGAGGATTCGGCTGCTACAGGAGTATTGCACCTCAACCCAGAGGTGTGATATTCCACTCCCGGGTAAGGATGGAGTGTGGATCTGAGCTCGGTAAGCTGCATGCACTACACACATCCCATTTCCGAGGAACAGGCCGACGGTACTCCCACTTAGAAATGTGCAGGTACGACCGAGTCTGTTCCTGGCTGGAGTGGGAGGGGGGTGGTACATCCCAGGTAGTGTAGGGGCAGATAGGGGGAGCAGCCTGGGTAAAGATAGGAGCTCATTGGGTGCTGGTCACCTGAGCTCACACATAGAGGGTGTATATAAGGTGGGCACCAACTAAGAACAGGGTCAGATGCAGAGAACAAGTCAGTTGGAGACCGCAAGACAGCTGCAGAGGAGCAGACAGCAAGCAGAGAGGAAGTCAGCCTGCAGCAAGAGAGAGACCCTGAGTGAGAGAGGAGCAAAGAAGGAGTACCCAGAGGGGAAAACAGAGAGGACCCAAGAACCCAAATTAAAGCACTGGGTGAGGAGTCGGCACAGGGTACCGGAACCCAAGCTGGTGGGGGCAGAAAACACACCCTAGCCAGAGACCGGAGACCGTGGGCAGCGTTTGTCACGGTCACCCATTACATCCACCCCGAAGGCACACCACATGAAGGGTCAGGGAACCCAAGGCCAAGGGTGTCCCAACAGAAGGCCCGAGGGAGCTGGACCTAGGTGGATCCCTGGTGGGGACGGCCAGAGAACGGGACAGAAGGAGAGCTCAGGGCCACGCTCCGGACTTGTTTGGGGGTTGGCTGGATCCAGGACCTGGTGGACGCAGCACGGCTCGGGTGGTCACTCGGAGCTGGAGTGACCAGTACAACATCTGCAGTAAGTAAACACCCTTAACTGCACAACCCGACTCTGTCTTCATTGCCGTCTGCACTGCACCACCACAACCCCCATCCTCTGCACCTGTCCTCCCTGAGGCTATACCCCTCCCGTTGGGGGTTATCCCACCAAGCTGCGCACCCACCATCAGCCTCAGCGGACCCTGCTGCAGCGGCGGCCACAGTGACCGCATCACAACGGGTGGCGTAGTCGACACAAAAGAACTCTTAATAACATCTGTAGGACTGCCACATAACACTGAGCTTGACGCCCTGGGCACGGGCCGGGTCACAGCCGCTCGGAGACTACAAACCCCCCCCCCATCTGATCCGGTGCCGGGTATTCCCCTCAAAAAGGAATATGTCCCAGGGGGCGCGTCACGAGCTCTTCAAATGGTCCTGGGTTAGGATCAGGGCCGAGTCCTCCTCACCTTGGGATGAACTACGAGAGGGAAACAGCTTCAGGTTGGTGCTGTAATCTTGGGGCGTATTAGCCGGAGAGTGTTTGGTGATGCATATCTGGAAGTTGTGGATTTTTGGCTGGTCATTGAGATTCTTGTAGGTTTCATTTGACTCTCGAGTTTCCAGTTTTGTTAATCTCTAAAGGAAAAATTGTTAGACAAGAGCAAAAGTTACATTGGGTTAGGGCATGTTAATGTAACCTCTACATGCAAGTCGATCAGCAGTGGTTTAATGGTCTGTTTAGTAAGGCCGGCCGCACTTATGTTATCGTCAGCACATTTCTCGTTTACACAGGACAATGTGCTGCTAATGATAATTTTTAAACGTGCTCAAAAATTATCACACCAATGAATGCTTTGCCCCTCCATTGGATGCTTGATGGCCTGTTTAGGCAGCCAACAGTTGGGAATGAGGGAACGCTCCCTAACCCAATTATTGGCCTGCCTAAATGAACCTTTACTTGAAAACTTTATACCAATGAACAAACTTCTCTGGTGCCATAAGAAAGCCATAACGCCACAGTGCTCAGGCATTACTGACATTGAAAAGACACAAGGTAGAGACCCTGGTTACAGTGATGTGTCACTTAATGGTCTGATTGCTGTAGTTTTTATAAAATCACTATTTTATCAGCAAGCAGATTATCATTGGGGACTAGTAAACCTGCTGCCAGGTAGTCCTACATATTCATAAGCTCTGTACAACCCCGCCCCCATCACTGATTGGCAGCTTTCTGCAAATCTAGTATACACAAAGTGGCCAATCAGTGGTGTGGGCAGGGTTATACAGAGCTCAGCAGTCAGAGAACTGCCAATCAGTGATGTGGGCGGGGTCTGCTGCAGATAACACAGTAATTTTATCAAAATGACAGCAGGTAGCCCAGTAAGTGACAGATTGTTGGAATCAGGGCCTCTGCCCCTATATTGCGCTGCACTCAGATGGGTAGCAAAAACCTGGTAACAGATTCCCTTTAATGGTGCTCTCTTCCAGTTATTGTGTTGGAGAACACCAAAGACGTAGGGCATCGGCTAAAAATGATTGCCTCTTTTTTATCTTGTGCAGGGTTTTTATATATAATCATTTAAAATTGTTTCTCAGTCACCATTAAAAGCTGAATTGGTTTACACTGAAACCTAAGCGGAGGTATAAACATCAAAAACATATAGGCCAGGAAGCTGGATTTTCAGTATTTCTACCACACCTTCTCCATGAACTCCATTTCCTCCTCCAGCTGCTGCGTCTCTTCTTTTACTGCCTGTAGAAAATCAG
Organism: Phyllobates terribilis; assembly: GCF_046119375.1. Taxonomy (NCBI): domain Eukaryota; kingdom Metazoa; phylum Chordata; class Amphibia; order Anura; family Dendrobatidae; genus Phyllobates; species Phyllobates terribilis. The sequence continues at coordinate 701,758 of NW_027362895.1, forward strand.
TGACTGACTGGCGAGGGTGCATTCCTTTCTCAAATCGGTTATAGAGGCCCCTCCAAAACCTTCCATGGTGAAAAATAAGTTTGAAGAGTTAGTATATGCACAAGTACAGAAGATTATCATCGAGCAATTCTCATGATATATGTTCTTAAGACGTGCTAGCTCATGGTACACACATGAAGGGCTAGCTCACAATGCTGTATATTCTCCCATGCCAGAGAATTGGGCCGATTATACTAATGACACTCTGCTTTAACTCTGAGTGTGGTCCAATTTTCTCGCATGGAAGAATTGCAGCACAGGTGTGGAGAAGATGGAGGACTTAATTTTTCCATCTTCTCCATTGTCTCTGTGCACGTACATCAGACTGCACTCGGATAACATAGTATATTATTGGTCCGAGTGCTATCCGATAAAACATCACATAGCACTAGCACTCGGCCGTGTTACGTGGCAATGTGAGCGAGTCCTAATGAGTCCCTCAGTGGCTGATCTATGGCTGGTGACTTCAGATTAGTGAAAATATGTGGTGGCAAGTTGGGCCTCATTACTCGGACAGCACACTGACACATCCTATCCTTACACTATTCACATGTCCGTTCTGTTATTTTGCTGACTGATGGTCTGTATATAAACAGAGACATCCCCTACATTGACCTTATTTGCGGACATCCAAGTTGCATCCTACTGCTATTCTTCATTTTCACTGACTGGGTACTTGAAGAAGCTTGGGAAACCTCTGTCACGTTGTTTTTGCATATGGCAAAACCATTGATAAAAACGGACATGTGGACTAAATATGCCCGAAAATTGGATCTAACACACTTGCAAAATTGGTCTGTTTTGTACAGGCAAACAAAAAAAAAACAGCTTTTGCCTGGATTCACACGTGTGTTTTGCGGTCTGAGTATGCTTCAATGCAAAGACTGGCTTCAGGTCTCCTGACCCAAACTCGACTTTATATTATGCGTTTATATAGAAAGTTCCCGATCAGGGACATCCGCATGCCCTATTAAAGGGGTTGTACCAAGTATATAAGTAATCCCCTATCAACGGGATTTAGGAATTGATCGCTAGGGGTCAGTTCCACAGAGAATGAATGGAGTAGAGATGTACATGCTCCCCCTCTGCTCTGTTCAAAGCTTGCTCTACAGAACCTCCTGGGGATTGTTGGGGGTCCCAGCGGTCTGACCCCCAAAGATCAATACTTTATCGCAGTCTAAATATGTGCAAAATGAATCACCGTGTCACAAGCTGTCATAGATATCAGTAAATCTGTCTAAAGTGAATTGATTTGTGCCAGGCAGAAGATAGAACTGACGAGTGAGCTCTGACGCAACCCCTAAATGTAGACCATGGTTACAAGTGGGAAGAGTGTTGGGCCTTGGATTTCACCACTGAAGGACACATTGGGCTCATGATACGTCACCCCGCTTCTTTCACCTGTAAAGTTAGGGTTGATGTTTCTATATATGAATGATAAGTATATGGTGTGTTAGAGTTCTGCTGCTTTATTCAGTGCAGAGGAGGAATCAGAATAACCTCTTACCTGAAGTGGCATGGAGTGGTGTGTGGTCTCAGAGTTCCTTGGGTCTGACTGTGATCTGCTCTGTACAGAGGGTTCATGTAATCCAACCGCTGCTTCCACAGGTAAGACCAGAGGGAGTAGGTCCTCTCCTGAATTCTGGAAGATGATGATTGCATCACTGATATATTGAGATTATGAGAGCTGCAAGTATACCCGTCACCACTGCAACCTGCACTAACACTAAGGGCTCATTCAGACGGACATTTTTTGTGTACGAGTCCTATTTGTGTTATTTCCAGATACGACTTGTACCTAGAAGAGTGAATGGGGCCATTCACATATCTGTGATTGTTTGAGAGACGGAAAATCGTGGCAAAATGTACGATAGTACGATAGTTATCTGAGTGTCAGGTCAAAATTAACAATGCACATCCATGGGTCAGTGAAAAAAAAAAAATCGGCCAACAATTAATTGCCATCTGAGCGCTGTCCAGTTTTCCAGGTCTGTTTGATGGAAAAAGATGAAGAAACTGAAGCTCAGGCCAAACTCTAATGATAAAAACTGACACTGACCAAACTGGTGAAACTGTGCCTGATTCTCTTATATGAATGAGCCACAAGTTCTATAGCTTTCAGTGTTTCTTTGCATAGTAGCTGTGTAGCTTCATAGTCAAAATTGGAAAATCCGTTTCCAAAAAGTAGATGGAAAGATGCACTGAACTGCTTGGCCCCACCACGGTGCACCGAGCGCCTGTACTTGATTTGAACAGTCCTTCTGTACTGACAGTCCCTTTACAGCAGTGTTCCCCAACTCCAGTCCTCAGGACCCACCAACAGATCATGTTTTCAGGATTTCCTTAGTATTGCACAGCTGATGGAATTATTGCCTGTGCAGGTGATGCAATTATCAGCTGTGCAATACTAAGGAAATCCTGAAAACATGGCCTGTTGGTGGGTCCTGAGGACTGGAGTTGAGAACCACTGCTGTAAAGGGTTAGGAGATAACTTTCTGAATGCAGGAGGTCTGACCGATGGGACTTTTAGCGATGCTGAGAATGGGGCTCTTCAGTGATCAGCAGAAGGCCTCATTCACATGTACAGGTTTAAACAGGTATGTGAAAAAATGGTATCAGTGTGTCCATTTTTACCATCATTGTGTTATCAGTGTTCTTCTCGTATGGATAAATATGTTATAAAGTTTCTCCTATGCTTTGTAATGTTAAAGAAGTTGTCCAGTACTTTATATTACTCCCCCCCCAATGTATCCCCCCGGGGCCCCTAAGACTTTGCTGATAATGCCTGTGAGCTTCGCTATCGGTGGCCGCTCACAGGCATCACGTGACCCCACGCTGATGTCACGACAAGTGAGGCGTGACTCAGCGCTGGGGTCCCTACGGTGGCTGCTGGGTTGTGGGCAGGGTTACACCTCCTCCCCACGCGTCACTCCCAGCATCTACCGCGCTTTCCCAATGAATGGGGAGAGGCAGAGCGTGCGGTGGATGCCGGGTGTGATGTGGGGGGGGGTAACCCCGCCCACAGTCTGGCATCCACCTGGAACGTGGAAGACAGAGACCCCCGGCTGCTGCCAGCGACATCGGCGGGGGTCACGTGATGCCTGTGAGCGGCCAGTGATAGCGCCACTCACAGGCATTATCTGCAACGGTAGGTAATTACAAAAATCCTTAGGGGTCTCGGGGAGACACATTGGGGGGGGGGTAATATAAAGTACTGGACAACCCCTTTAATCTCGGACAGCACCATGATGCCATCCGTGGGCTGTCTATGTTCTTCATGGACCCATAGACTTGTATAGGTCTTTTTCATCTGTGATATTGGAAGAAAAAAAAGACATGTCTCCGTGAGTTTTGCACAGACACATAGTCCATGAAAATCCACAGGCATGTGAATAGCATTAGCATTAACACGTACATGTGGATACGGATGTCTGAATGAGGCCTCAATGAGAGCTTGATATTTTAAGAATATCTCTTTAAAGCCATGATCCTCTAGTTACAAGGATGTATCTCATGTCCTTGGCTACTGACCTGCAGGTTAGGACATTTTGTGACTGGGAAAGAAGATCTACAAGATTTCAACATTACTCAGGACAGAGAATATCTTCAAGAAGTATCTTCTAGTGGACCATTGGTTACATCAGGAACTGTGCAATTCTTAAATCCATGTACCCATCTTATTTTATTATTGGCATTTTGATTTCACCATTCTTATGTTTCTCTGTACAGTGGCACTGCCAGCGATGCCAGCGACCCAGATGGGCAGGAAAAAACTGAAATGGTTTAGGTTCACATACCCATTCAGTCTCCGGATATGTGGGAGTCCCTAAGGTCTGACACCCCCACCAATCCTGAAGTGATGGCATATCTTACCAATATGCCATCACTTTATACATTTTTCTCCTGCACAGTTATTGAAAATTTTTTGCCAAGGTTCAACCTTCACAGTTTATAAGTGATTGCTGTTATCCAGACTGTGGGGCACCGTGTGATCAGATCAGCATCAGGGACACGTCAACCATCCATATTCTATTTCTGTTACAAGCCTATAGTGACCATACACAGAGCACATATTCTCTCACATCAGTTCCTTCCTCTCCTTCTCGCAGTTGCACAGAAAGTTTCCATACTGACAGGAGTATATATGGTGTTGTATGTGGACCAAGAATCTCTCATTAAATTCAAACGCACAGGGAAACTGCTCCATGAGCTGCCAGACACATTCAACATCTTTTTCAGGTGGACTGCACTCCCAAAACCGCCTGAGACTGGGAATGGCACAGAAAAACTACAGTAAGTATATTATATTAGAATGTATGGTGTTTTTTTTTTGTCTCTTTTGCTGAGAGGAGGAGAGCTGATGGAAGATTTGGAAAGTGACACAGCTAAACTCAGCTGTGCTGACCCTAGCCCCACACTGACTGCTGGGCCCATATCTGAAATGTGTTGATTGATGGGATTTGAATACAGTTGATATTCTAATCATGCAGGAGGTTAGACCAGGAGATCCGGGCTTTCATTATAACCCACACACTGAGAAACCTGCTGTAAGATATGGTGTGGAGGTGTTCTTTTTCTAGCATCTTGCTGCCTGTTTATAATTGGACAACATCGTACAAGGAGAAGTACATGCCCCACAGTGAAAGCTCTCTGATAACACCCACTTGGATGTAACGAAAATTAACTCATTAGGTGACAAATACTTTGATTGTTAATATCCCTGCAACAGAGATGCAAAATAAAAAAAGAACTAACAATTATTTTTTTTTCTGCTCTGAAGCTACAACGTGTTTTCAGTTCAACATGAAAAATTTGGTGAAAGGCCCTCTGTAAATAAGTGACTCTGTTTGACTTTTCCAACATATGTGCAGTGACCAGGGTTACCTGTGATTAAATTTGTGTCCAAATGAAATCCAGTCTTTTTCAATTAACACCTAATAGTAATTGGGAAAAATAAAAGTTACACTATGCAAAAAATATCAACTCCGTAAATCTCCACCAGTACATAGAGTATATGAAATGAAACCTCTTACCATAAATACTCTGATGGTTCGGTAATAGGGGTCAAGTAACAGACTGGATACAGAGCAGACCTGAGCGGTGCGGTCCCATCCATCAGAACAATGAACGAGCACGCTGGCGCCCTCTTCTGACACGGCCTAAATGTGCAAATTAAATGTAAAATATTACACATTTATATAATTACAAATCTCGTTTATTCTCAGCACTAAAAGGATCATTTTTGTACAGTCCGTGCCTAGAATAGTACAAATCAGACAAGCAGCACTAGAATATGAACAGATACAACACATCTTACCTTTACAATGAAGATACCAGCATCTAGGATTGTTTTCACGTGTTTTAACCAGCCAGAGGATTCAAGACCCCAAAGAAATTCACCCATAGAAGGAGATCGGAGCTCACAAACTGCAATCATGAACAGAACAATAAGCTCACTATAGCAACAGATTCTGTATGTGAAGTATTTCTGCTCCAAGACTTGAGATAGAGAATATATATATATATATATATATATATATATATATATATATATATATATATATATATATACAGTCATGGCCAAAAGTATTGAGAATGACACCAAAATTATATTTTCACATGATCTGCTGGCCTCTGGTTTTTATTAGTGTTTGTCTGATGTTTATATCACATACAGAAATATAATTGCAATCATATTATGAGTACCAATAGGTTATATTGACAGTTAGAATGAGTTAATGCAGCAAGTCAATATTTGCAGTGTTGCCCCTTCTTCTTCAAGACCTCTGTAATTCTCCCTGGCATGCTCTCAATCAACTTTTGGACCAAATCCTGACTGATAGCAGTCCATTCTTGCATAATCAATGCTTGCATTTTGCCAGAATTTGTTGGTTTTTGTTTGTCCACCCGTCTCTTGATGATTGACCACAAGTTCTCAATGGGATTAAGATCTGGGGAGTTTCCAGGCCATGGACCCAAAATCTCTATGTTTTGTTCCATGAGCCATTTAGTTATCACCTTTGCTTTAGGGCAAGGTGCTCCATCATGCTGGAAAAGGCATTGTTGGGCGCCAAACCGCTCTTGGACGGTTGGGAGAAGTTGCTCTTGGAGGACATTCTGGTACCATTCTTTATTCATGGCTGTGTTTTAGGCAAGACTGTGAGTGAGCCGATTCCCTTGGCTGAGAAGCAACCCCACACATGAATGGTTTCAGGATGCTTTACAGTTGGCATGAGACAAGACTGGTGGTAGCGCTCACCTCTTCTCCGAATAAGCTGTTTTCCAGATGTCCCAAACAATCGAAAAAGGGATTCATCAGAGAAAATGATTTTGCCCCAGTCCTCAGCAGTCCACTCCCTGTACCTTTTGCAGAAAATCAGTCGGTCCCTGATGTTTTTTCTGGAGAGAAGTGGCTTCTTTGCTGCCCTCCTTGAATCCAGCCCTTGCTCAAAGAGTCTCCGCCTCACAGTGCGTGCAGAAGCACTCACACCAGCCTGCTGCCATTCCTGAGCAAGCTCGGCACTGCTGGTAGTCCGATCCCACAGCTGAAACAGTTTTAAGATACGGTCCTGGCGCTTGCTGGTCTTTCTTGGGCGCCCTGGAGCCTTTTTGACAACAATGGAAGCTCTCTCCTTGAAGTTCTTGATGATGCGATAGATTGTTGACTGAGGTGCAATTTTTGTAGCTGCGATACTCTTCCCTGTTAGGCCATTTTTGTGCAGTGCAATGATGGCTGCACGTGTTTCTTTAGAGATAACCATGGTTAACTGAAGAGAAACAATGATACCAAGAACCAGCCTCCTTTTAAAGTGTCCAGTGATGTCATTCTTACTTAATAATGACTGATTGATCGCCATCCCTGTCCTCATCAACACCCACACCTGTGTTAATGGATCAATCACTAAAACGATGTTAGCTGCTCCTTTTAAGGCAGGACTGCAATGATGTTGAAATGTGTTTTGGGGGTTAAAGTTCATTTTCTGGGCAAATATTGACTTTGCAAGTACAGTAATTGCTGTTAAGCTGATCACTCTTTGACATTCAGGAGTATATGCAAATTGCCATTACAAAAAATGAAGCAGTAAACTTTGGAAAAATTACTATTTGTCTCATTCTCAATACTTTTGGCCATGACTGTATATATATATATATATATATATATATATATATATATATAGGGTTGTGTAGGATACTCCAAGTGCGGATATGACTTAAAAATTGTACAATGAAATTGTAAAATTCTGTATTATTTATTATATTGGGGTTGGTCACTTTATATAAAAAAATTCCAAAAGAGTGATAAAATGTAATGTTTGGCACATACAACTATAGATTACTTCCCCGGAGTTTGCCTTCTTCCTAAGGTGCGCCTGGAGGCCATGTTTCTCCCCAGGTAAGTTATACACCTCTACCCATCTACGTGATGTACAAGAAAACATGATTCATCAGACCAGAACCCTTTCTTCTATTACTCTATGGTTCAGTTCTGATGCCCATATACCCTTGTAGGTGCTTTTGGCTGTAACCGGGTCAGCATGACAATGACCAGTGTGCATCTCCATATGTAATAAGCTGCAATACTTTATCCTGACATCTTTTCTTCATAGCCAAAACTTAATTTTTCAGCAATATGTGCCACAGTATTTCTTCTGCAGCACCGGACCAGCTGGGGCTACTGTACCTTTCGTTCCACACAAGTATCAATGAGCCTTGGGCGCCCATGACTCCGCCACCTGCTCACCGGATGTTCTACCCTGGTAGGCACTAACTATTGTATGCCAGGCACACCCCACAACACCTGCTGTTTTTGAGATCTTCTGACAACCCTCATGGGGGCACCTCTGACAAGGAGAATATTGAGATCTCTAGACATCATGATTTGTCCATTGAAAATGGAGCTGTTTAGGGAATAGAGCGCACAGAACATAGGGAAAAAAAACAGTGGAGGGGGAAAGAAATAATTTGAGGTGCTCACCTGGAGGGATTGTGAGAGTCACAGCTCCTAAACCAGGAGTAATATAACGCTAGCTGCCATCTATAAGAAATATCTTTTATGTATTCTTTTACCCTATGCACAAAATAAACGTTCATGGAAAACTATGAATTGGCAGCAGCGTGTGCAATGTCCTCAAGGGCCAACATACATACGCTGAAAGTAGATTTGCAAATAACATTTTTCGCTGTTGCCCGTTCCTGTGGCACCATTAATGTACTAGGCCTTAATGAGTTTGGTGACATAACGTCTTGTGATCGCTATTTTAACTCTCTAAGAACCAGGGAGTTTTTTATTTAAGCGCTTTTTGTGTTTATGGAGCTGACGTTTTTATTGATACCAATTTGGAGCACATATAACGTTTTGCTAGCTTTGTATTGGATTTTTTTTGTTAAGTGAGGTGACAAAGAACCCACAATTTTGGCATTTTGATTTTTTTTTTCTGCAATGTTTACCGTAAAGGTTAATTACCATAATTCCATAATTTGATACATCTGACTTTTACGGATGTGGCGATACCAAATGTTTATTGTTCCGTTTCTTTGTTTTTAATAGGGAAAACGTGGGATAGTTAAAAATTATCTATTTTTTATATTTTGACTTTTTATTTTTTTTTCATTTTTTTTGTACCCATTAGTGGACTTAAACATGTGATCCTTGGATTGCTTATATATACTGTAATACCACAGTATTGCGGTATTTACTAGAAATCATGGTTGCCTATGGCACTCAGTCTGCTGTAAAAAGTACTAAGATGGGCCTTAAAGGTAAAGGCATTTTGCCCATAGCGGTAGACCACGTGGCCACTATGGCGCTCATTAGCTGGGAAAGCCTGATGCTACAGGGCTTTCTTCTTCCGCATATCATTCTTTGAAAGATGGCCTTTGTTCCTCATCATTCAGCCTGTACGTCTGTGCTCGAAGTCTCAGCACTGCAGGTGCAATGACGTCACTAGATCGGGCCCTCTGTGCGGAGTTTTTTTTTATTTTGGCAACAAGAAAAGCGTATACTGTGGGATCCATCATACATGATGTGGGGCGGCCATCATACTGTGTGAGCGAACTGTTGGGGGCCATCATACTGTGTGAGCGAACTGTTGGGGGCCATCATACTGTGTGTGTATATGTGTGGGGGGCTGTAAGAGCATCATACTGTGTGTGTGTGTGGGGGGGGGAGTAGTGTAGGTGCATTATACTGGTGGGGTTTGCCATGGGGTCATCATGTTGTCCATGTAAGGACTACTGTGGGAGAAAATTATGACAGGAGATTCACTCCGAGGTATCGCACCGTGTGTGGAGGGCAGCATACTCTATGGGGTTTATTAAAATGGTATCAGTGTGTGCAAACAAGAGGAATCAGTAGCAGGGGCATTATTTCTGTGTCCAAGCCACAAAACATGTCCTCTCCCTGTATTTAAAAGTTGGAAAGTAGGCCCTTGTGTGACTGCATCAATATGTTTTAACCCTGCCTAGTCCATCAATATAGACTCTTGGTATGGGGCCCCATGATTTCTATGAACGCCTCTGCTTAAGCTGGCCCCCGGCTGCTGTGGTAACCCATCGATTAACAGCGCACATTCAAAATAGTTAACAGACACCATCAGCTTCTTGTGGAGTTCCTGAGCCACCTCCACACACGCAGGCTCCTTCTCAGGATGTTCATTCACATCCTAATGCGGTGAGAGGTTACATATAAAAATAAAATCCTAAAATCTTGGAATTTTTGCTTTGCCCACTAATACTCCATTTACACAGACAGATTAGTGGCAGTAAACCACCACTAACTGGTAAATATTTACTGATTGTCGGAGGTTTAGAAGCCTGTTTACACAGGAAAACCATGCTAAATGATGTGCGTTGAACGTTCAGAAGGCGTAAGCTTTGCAGCTCCTCAGAAGAATTTTTTATTTTTACCAGGAGACCTGGACCCCCCTGGTCTAGAGGTCTCAGGGGGTCTCAGCGCTGCTGGGACCCCTGGTCCTCCCCTGGCGGATCTGCGTACCCCCTAAGGAGGTCCCCGCATAAGCCTGCCGGCCCCGGGGGATACAGGGTGCTCCCTGGCGGAGACGCACACTGCATCTAGGGGTCCCTGCGAGCTCCGCCGTGGGGGGGAGCGAAGGGCCATGGCGTCACACATCCCTGGAGGTCCCTGTGGCGCTCAGCTGGGTAAGTGCCCTGTGTGTGTGTGTGTGTTACTGTCTTATGGTGACTGCACCTTTTGTCTTTTCAGGCAGAGGTGTAATACTGGAGAATGCACATCACCGCTGCTGTTAGCAGGGGAGCGGGTCAGAGGAGCGCGGGCTCCGTTAGTGTAACGGGGGGGCGTGGCTTATGTTCTTGGCTGCCTGCCATCGTCTGTGCAGACAGGAAGCGCCTGGAAAGCGCGCGCTGGGCAGTCCCCGCCCCCCTCCTGCCTTCCTTCTCTTCGGCTCTGCAAACGGCCATTGCCTCACGTAGCTCAGCGCTGTCCTCTCCCTCCCCCCTGCTCTCCGCTCTCACACACAGGCTCCAGGAAGCTGGTGAGTCATCTGTTTGTCTCATCTCTACAGCACAGAGCGCTGCTGTCTTCTCTGCTGCATGCACACCTTAGTCCTTTTAAGGCAAGGTGCATTGCGTGTTCAGCAGCATTAACCCCTTCTGGCCATCATCAGAAAACCTTTTTTCTGCAATGCTGGGGTAGCTTTTCTCCCTCTAAGGAGAATCTTTAACCCTTCAGTGCTTGGTAAATTGTTTTGTGGGAACAGGCTGTGATAGCAGGATCTCACTTCCCCGGTTACTGTGCTCTTGTAAGGGGTTATTACTGCTCTTTCCGCGACGCTCGCTACTGAGTAGGGGGCATGTCGGATCAGGGTCCAGGCGGCGCGGACCTCTCTCCCGGCCCGCTTCAGGATCGGTCACGCGTATCTGATATGCCGGGGTTGACGGCGTCAGGTTCGTCTCTGGTCAGGGGCCTCAGTGATGTTAAAGCGCTCACTCGCTCCATTGACAGTCTGTCTGACCTCCTGGGTCACTGGGTATCAGCTAAGTCCCTACCGGCGCGGGGCAAGAAGCGCCACAGGCCTGTGGTGGCGCTGTCTCCTCCGCGCAGCGCATCAAAGGCTTCGGATTCACCGACAAGCTCTGCTGGTGAGATCTCCGATTCTGATGAAGAGGATCGGCAGGGTCGCTCGGCTTCGCTTTCAGGCCACGTGGATGCTCTTATTGGAGCCATGCGGGAAGTGTTATAGCTGTCTGAAGAGGTGACGAGGCCGGGCAAGTCGGCCCGGCTGTATCAGGAGTCGCGTCGGGCTCGTTCGACACTGCCAGCGCACGATGAACTTAACGAGGCGGTGGAGAGAGAATGCCTGTGTCCGGATAAGCGCTTCCAAGGGATGCGGTTTTTTGATGCCCTGTATCCCTGCTCCACAGAGACGATCGCTAATTGGGTCCCCTCTCCTGAAGTGGACGTGCCATTGTCTCAGCTGAGCAAATCTTCTTTGCTTCCGGTTAAAGGGAAGGCGAGTCTACAGGATCCGCTGGACAGAAGGACGGAGTTAGCGGCGAAGTCCATCTACGAGGCCGTGGGTCATGGATTCCGAGCGGCCTTGGGGGCCATGTGGGGACAGCCTGTACATCTAGTGCACTAGTTAGGCGTTGGGCCAGATGGTGATGCTGAGCAGTGTCTGCCCTGGCTGGACCAGAATGGGAGACCACAGAATCCACAGATGATTCTGACCCAATTTCATGCCCAGCACATGCCTGACACCTAACATTATACTGGTGAGGCTTCCCTGAGATGGTTGGATCAGCTGCGGTCAGCATGGCAAGATGGGACTCCGCTGTCTGACGTGGAAAGGCTCTTCCAGCTGTTGGAAGAGGTGGCCCGATATAGCAGAGACGCAGTGCTGGATACTACTTTGTTTCTGTCCAGGGCTCAAGCCTCGGCCGTCACAGTCAGTAGAGCACTGTGGCTCAAACAGTGGACTGGAGACGCAGTATCCAAACAAGGTTTGCTTACTCTGGCGTACAAGGGCGGTCTGCTTTTTGGTTCGGACCTCACGGAGCTGATTGCTAAGGCCAAGGATGTGGCTTTGCCACAGCGGAAAGCAGCGGCCTCTACGTCTGACAGGTCAAGTGCCGGTAGTGGTCGTCGGTCCTTTCGACCCAGGGGACGATTCGATCAGCCCTCTTGGAGATTGGGTCGTCCCTCGTCTTCCGGTAAGAAGTCCACCCAGAAATCCCGTACTCCCTGGAAACAGCATTTCCGTCGGGACAAAAGGGAGGCTGACAAAAAGCCCGCTAACGCGGACTGACGCCAGGATCCCTCTCGAGGGCTCTCGGGTGGGAGGTCGGCTGCTACAATTCGGGTCGGTTTGGGCGTCCCACGAATCGGACGCCTGGGTGACACGGGTTGTGTCAGCGGGCTATTTCATAGAGTTTCACTCTCTACCCCCGGACAGGTTTCGTCAGTCTCGCATCCCGTCCGTGCCCAAGCTGGCTGCTGCTCTGCTGCGGGAGGTCAACTCTCTTCTGCAGCAGGGTGTAGTGGTTCCGTTTCCGCCGGAGGACCGGGGAAGGGGGTTTTTACTCTAACCTTTTTGTGGTCCCCAAAAAAGGAGGACAAGTTTCATCCCATTCTGGACCTCAAGGATTTGAATCTTCATGTCCGAATCCGGAAATTCCGTATGGAGTCTCTTCGCTCCGTCGTGGCGGCCTTGTCGCAGTACGATTTTTTGGTGTCGATCGACATCCGCGACGCCTATTTGCATGTCCCTGTTGGCAGGGCTCACCAGTGCTTCCTGCGTTTCGCCGTAGGGCAGGCCCATTACCAATTTGTGGCCCTACCTTTCAGGTTGGTCTCGGCGCCCAGGGTTTTTACAAAGGTTCTGGCGCCGCTCATGGCGCTCCTTCGAAAGCAAGGAGTTCCGATTCTCCCCTACCTGGACGACCTGTTAATTGTGGCGCCCACAGCGGAGGAGGCAGTGACAGCTCGCGATCTCTCCCTTCAGCACCTGGAAGACTTCGGGTGGCTGGTCAATTGGAAGAAGTTGTCATTGGAGCCGTCGCAGTCAATCCTGTTCTTGGGGATGCATTTCGACACCGTACGGGCAGTGGTGTCCCTCCCTCCGGACAAACAAGCGAACCTTCGTCACCACGTCCAGGCTATGAGGTCGGTGAGGGCGATGTCCCTTCGGAAGTGCATGCGCCTTCTGGGTCTGATGGTGGCAGCAATGGAAGCGGTGCCGTTTGCACAATTTCATTCCCGGGATCTCCAAGATCTTATTCTGACCCGTTGGGACCGATCGCCGACTTCGCTGGATCGCTGTGTCGTCATCTCCCGCAGGGTGCGAGAGTCTCTTGGATGGTGGTTACATCTGGAGGCTCTATCCCTGGGGAAATCCCTTCTTCTCCCACGGTGGTCGGTGATTACCACCGATGCCAGCCTGACTGGCTGGGGGGGGGGTTTGGAACGACCTCTGGGTTCAGGGGGTCTGGTCGTCAGAGGAGTCGTCTCTGCCAATCAACATTCTGGAGTTGAGAGCAATATTTCTCTGCCTCCGACATTGGACGGTCCCTTTGAGCGGTCTGCCGGTCCGGATTCAGACGGACAATGCGACAGCTGTCGCGTATATCAACCATCAGGGCGGGACGAGGAGTTCCAGACTCATGATGGAGGTCTCTCGGATCCTGCTTTGGGCCGAGTTCAGGGTTCCAGTCATCTCCGCGTTTCACATCCCGGGTGTGCTGAATATCTCGGCGGACTTCCTCAGTCGCGAGCGGGTAGATCCCGGAGAATAGAGTCTTCATCCGGAGGTTTTTACTCTGCTGTGCTCCCGTTGGGGGACTCCCCAAGTGGACTTGATGGCATCCAGGCTGAACGCCAAGATTCCGACAATCATGTCCAGGTACAGGGACCCGGAGGCTGTGGCGGTAGATGCTCTAGTGGCCCCGTGGGACCAGTTCGAGCTGATCCATGTGTTTCCGCCGGTATCCTTACTTCCTCTGGTGATCAGGCGGATCAATCTCGAACGAGTATCGGTGATTTTGGTGGCGCCGGATTGGCCGCGGAGGGTGTGGTATTCAACGCTGGTGTCTCTTCTGGCAGCGCCTCCGTTTCCACTGCCTCTTCGCCCGGACCTGTTAACTCAAGGGCCCATTCGTCATCCAGACCTGAAGTCACTTCGTTTGACGGCGTGGCTCTTGAGACCGAAATCTTGACCCGTCGTGGGTTTTCGTCCGAGGTCATTGCCACCTTGCGGGCGGCCAGAGGTCCAGCTACGACTAGTATTTATCACAGAACTTGGGAGGCCTTCTATTCATGGTGTTCTGGATCGTCAAGGAACCCGAGGGTTTTTTCCATTCCCAACTTCTTGGCCTTTCTGCAATGTGGTCTGGTCAAGGGTCTAGCAGTTAGTACCTTGCGGGGTCAGGTCTCTGCACTATCCGGGCTTTTTCGGAAGGCTATTGCCTCACGCAGGGATGTGCGTTCATTTTTTCGCGGGGTTGCACATCAGTTTCCGCCTCGGAGGGCGGTTGTGGCTCCTTGGCGGCTCAATTTAGTTTTGGAGGCTCTTCAGCATGGGCCGTTTGAGCCTATGGATTCAGCTACGCTTTACTTGCTTTCTTGGAAGGTGGCCTTCCTGGTGGCGGTCACCTCTTTAAGAAGGGTTTCGGAGTTGGCGGCACTGTCTTGCTCGCCCCCTTTTTTGGAATTCCACCCGGATCGTGTGGCGCTTCGTACCCGTGGAGATTTTTTACCTAAAGTGGTGTCGCGTTTTCCACCTCAATCAGGACATCCTGTTGCCTTCCCTCTGTCCGAAACCAAAGAGTCTGAAGGAGCGGGCCTTGCACTCGTTTGATTTGGTGCGGGCATTGAAGTTCTATCTTTCAATCACGCAAGGGTTTCGAAAATCGGATTCTCTGTTTGTGATTCCTGCTGGTCGTCGCCGTGGTCAGCGGGCTTCCAAGGACACTATAGCTCGGTGGATATGTTCGGCTATCCTGGAGGCGTACCGGCTCAAGGGCGAGCCTTGTCCAGTTAAGGTTCAAGCTCATTCCACGAGAGCAGTTGGTTCGTCGTGGGCTTTTCGTCAGGGGGCTTCGGCAGCGCAGCTCTGCCGGGCGGCTACCTGGTGCTCCGTTCACACTTTTACTAAATTTTATAAAGTGAACGTGAGTGCTTCCGCCAATGCGGCCTTGGGACGCAGGGTCCTGCAGGCGGCAGTGGTTTAGGTTATCTCTTTATTTTTTGTTCGGCGCTTGTTGCGCACTTGCCTAAGTTGTTGGGGTGTTGGCGATCCTGCCACTGTTTCCCACCCTTGAGTTTTGGACTGCTTTGGGACTTCCCACTAGTAATGGATCTGTGTCTCCCTTCCTTCCCTTCTGCTGCTGAAAGACGGATTTTGGTAAGACCTTACCTGTAAAATCCTTTTCAGCGAAGGAAGGAAGGGAGACACAGCACCCTCCCATGGCAGAAGTGTATTATGGTTTTTCTAGATGCGGCGCGACTCCCTCCTGATGGCGGTCATCTGGTCTGGGGTTGGCGCACTAGGGCTCTGTTCCAGCATTGCCAGCTCATCGCAGTTGTCAGGTCCAGTAAGTAGTGCCTGGGACTGTGTGTTTTCATGCTGTTATATACATAACCTGTTCTCTCACATTTATGAATTTTCAGAAGGGGTTGTGTTGTTCCCCTGGTGTTGTCTGCTCTTCCTTAGCTTGTGTACGGACTGGAGAACATGGGAGTAGGAGGAGCCTAAGCTGGAGGGGCCGGTTGTCACTTTTTCTAAATCTGAGGTGAACTATCCTGTGGGGCTCCGCCTACCCCCACTAGTAATGGATCTGTGTCTCCCTTCCTTCCTTCGCTGAAAAGGATTTTACAGGTAAGGTCTTACCAAAATCCGTCTTTTTCTCGTTTTACCCTATAGCCTATTTACACTCCACTTCTCAGCAGCTCTCGTTTATAATCTTTCAGTGTAAATGCATATTAAGTCTCAGCATTGGCTTACCCTGCCTGTTCTGTAGAGATTCTCAGCAGCCATCTTATTATCATCACAGACAGGATTAAAATAAAAGGTAACATCTTGTCATATAGATAATACAGGATCCACCATTCACAAAAGGCGATGGTCTCAGCTGACCTTCTCCCCCCTCTCTGCACAATGACCTCTGCACAGGTCAGAGAGCATGCCTATAACCCAGTGAACATCCACAGTCTAAAGTGGTCCATATATCCACTGTAAGGCTTATCAGCTCAGGTAATATTGCCGCCTGATCATTTAGAGAGAATACAATTAGAAAAATCTTGACAATCAGAAATTAAAAACCTATTGATAAAAAAGAATATAAATGTCTGGTTTTAATAATTACAGAAATTTCTAGCTGATATATTCCTTAACATGATCAACACTCGTATAAGACGTAGATAGTACTCGGACCTCACAAGTGACCGTGGTCAGATAGTATTTAATCTAAATCACAATTAGTCAGGAAGCAGGAAACCACTAGAATAAAATTCCGCAAGTACAACAAACGTGATTGTATATTATCATGTCGTCACTGAATTTTGGGTCTTCTATCCTTTGGATTACGAGCTCGGAGAGAATGAAGACACAGGACAGGATGTTTGTGTCTAAACATACTCTAAAAACTTTATTACAAAACACAGGGCTAATATACACCCTAAAGGCAGGAAACGGATTTGCCATATATGGTTCGATTATACAGTTTAGCTGAACAAGCGAAAAAAACTAGTTTCTGTATGCTTTAAAATATTTAATTAGACTTATCTAGTTAGCAAGGTCATTTCATCTTTCTGCAAGAACACATTATTGCTACAAGAAGAAACATCTGGCCAGGGAGAATCACGTTATCTTTTTAGCAAGGACACGCTATTGATACAAGAAGGAACATTTCAGCTTGCTGTTTTTTTACCTAAAATAACTGTCAGACTTATATAGCATAGATGGGGCCTTTAAACTTGAGGGACTCCATCTTCTGCTATAACATTCCATCCTTTTGTTCCTTCATTTATCAATACGAATTTCTATGTTTTCTTTTAGTACAACGCTGAATACACATTAAAAAAAGCTTAAAAACCAAATAAACCGCAAGACACATTAGCAAAACCTGTAAAATAGCTTGTACTATACCAGCCAACCACCCACCAATACCTTTAAACCAATTTGCGGGATTTAGAAAGGAAAATCTCTGTGTGGAATTATTGGCCAAAGTATCTGAACAGTTCACTCAAAAGTTTATCTCTTCCCATGAGACTGGGACAGCGAGAAAGGGTATGCTAGTGGACGTCACAGGGGCATGTGTACATATCCAACAATTAGCAATGGTCTGGTTTTGCTCCTTTAGTCCATCGATTAGAGCAAGATGGTGTCTAATGAATCTATTGTCGTCTCCATCCATGGTGCCTAACCTAGTCCATGCACCTGTGGTCGCAAGGATGCAGGTAAGTATAAACAATGTCATCAGTCTTTGTCCGCTGGTTCTCCTAGTATCTTTTTGCAATGGGACGCGTGGATCCAGGTCTCTTTTCCCTCTAACTTAACGGCTGTGCTTGTGGTCAGCAGAACTTGAAAGGGTCCATCAAACCGTGGATCTAGGCTTTTCCTCACGTGTCTTTTTATAACCACCCAGTCTCCAGGTTGCAGCGTATGGCTGCTAGAGTCTTGATCTGGATCTGGAAGAGAACTGAAGACATTATCATGTACTTGCTTAATCTTTTTGTGTAAAGTCCTCACATAGGAACTTAGCACATGGTTGTTCATTTCTAATGCTTGCGGATAGAAACACCCTAGGCTGGGTACGTTGCCAAACAATATCTCATATGGAGAGAGTCCAGTCTTTCTATTAGGCGTGTATCTTACTGAAAACAGAGCAAGTGGTAAACAGTCCGGCCATGGTTTTCCTGTCTCAGCCATGGCTTTCTGAATTTTTAATTTCAATGTCCCATTCAGTCTTTCCACTTTACCACTACTTTGTGGGTGATATGGGGTATGGAATGCTTGTTGAATTCCTAGAGCTGACATGACTTCATTCATTATTTCACCTGTGAAGTGTGTACCTCTATCACTCTCAATTACCTCTGGTACCCCATACCTGCAGACCACCTCCGCAAGCAGTTTCTTTGCGGTTGCCGCAGCCGTGGCTTTGGCAATCGGGAAAGCCTCTGGCCATCCTGAGAACAAATGAATACAAACCAACACATATTCCCATGATCCTGACTTTGGCAGCTGAATATAATCAATTTGCAGTCTCTCGAATGGATAGAGGGGCCGGGGGGTGTGTTTGGGTGGTGTTTTAACTACTCTACCCTGATTATGTGTAGCACATATCATGCACCCTTGTACCAGGTTTTCAATACAGGTGGAGAATCCTGGTGCCACCCAATGTTTCTGCATCACACTCATCACACCCGTTTTAGATTGGTGTGTCGGCCCATGTAGTATCTGGGCAGCTGCTGGGTACAGTGCCCTTGGAAGTCATCGTCGTGTCCCTTTCCCCCATACCCCATTTGCTTCATTCAGGCATGCACCTTCCTTTAACCACTTATCAACCTCCTCCTTTTGAGCCTGAGCCTGCATTTGGGATAAGATGTCCTCCGACACAAAGGGGTTTTTAGGGGCACTTAACTGACGTACTGTTGACCCTTGTTGCGGCTGACAGGCTGCTGTTTTTGCCGCTGCATCTGCCATCGCATTTCCTCTGCTTACCTGGTCGGTGCGTCTGGTATGTGCTCTTACCTTTATGACAGCTACTTGTTTAGGTAGTTATAGCGCATCAATTAACTGCTGGACCGCATCAGCATTCTTAATGGGGTGTCCTGCTGCCGTCAGGAAACCTCTTGACTTCCATATTGGACCAAAATCATGCGATATACCGAATGCGTACCTAGAATCTGTGTAAATGTTAACAATACTACCTTCCGCTAGTTTACAGGCCTCGGTTAGGGCCCTAAGTTCAGCTTCTTGAGCCGACTGGTGTGGGAGGATTGGTTCTGCCTTGATTACTGCATTGAGGGAGACAACTGCATATCCAGTATGGAAGGTACCTGAATCGTCCTGATGACGGGATCCATCTACAAAAAATTCAAAATCTGCATTTTGTAATTCATGTTCAAATCCAGTAGGTAAACCTGCCGTTTCTTGTGCCATCATTTGTACACAGTCATGAGGAACTTCCTCTCTTGGATCTTCCTTAAAAAGCACAGTACCTGACTCCTCCTTTAGATCCGAGAGAGGTAACAAAGTTGCTGGATTCAGGGTAGTACACCTCTGTAAAGAAACATTGGGAGGCATTAACAGTGCACATTGTAACCTGAGATGACGTGCTGCTGAGAGGTGAGCGGGTTGCACTTGATTCAATATAGTGTAGACATCATGAGGTGTTAGAACGGTGAGCGGGTGGTCAAGAACAATGTCTGCGGATTTATGGAGTAATAGTCCAACAGCATGCAGAGCACGTACACAGGATGGTGCACCTCTGGCTACCGCATCCAATCTGCCACGAAAGTAGGCAACAGGTCTCTGATTATCACCGTGTGTTTGAGTTAAAACTCCTGCTGCATGTCCAGCTTGTTCATGAAGGTACAGAGTAAATGGGAGCTCATAATTAGGGGTACCCAAAGCTGGAGCGGCCAAAATACGGTTCTTGAGAGAATAAAAACAGTCTATTGCCTCTGATGTTAGTACAAAAGGTGTTGGGGTAAGACAGTCATAGAGGGGCTGCATTAAAACAGAGATGGCATGAATCCACTGTCTGCAATAGGAAACAAGTCCAAGAAAAGTTCTGAGGGCTGCAACATTAATGGGGACGGTGAATGCCTGTACTGCTTGTTTGCGTGCATTTGTTAAATGACGAGCTCCTGGTGTAATGCAATGTCCCAAAAAGGTGACTGAAGATTTACAAAACTGAAGCTTATCTTTCGATGCCTTGCAGCCAGCGTGATAGAGAAACAACATAAGCGATATAGTTGCACTATGACATTGTTTCCTGGAGGGGGCACAAATGAGCAGGTCATTGACATATTGCAGAACAACGATATGTGGTTCAGACCATCCCTCCAGTATTTCCTGCAGGCTTGCAGTGTACATTGTGGGTGAATTCTGGGCACCCTGTGGCAACACTGTCCATGTATATTGACTACCCTGGAATGTGAAAGCAAACAGGTACTGGCAGTCAGGATGTAATGGTACACTGAAAAATGCATTTGCCAAATAAACCACTGAAAAGCAAAGAGAATTAGAAGGTATCTGTGACAGAAGAGTATGCGGGTTGGGCACAACTGGTGTTAGAAGTTCTGTGGCTTTGTTAACCAACCGGAGGTCATGGACCATTCTATATGCGGCTGGTTGTCCTGGCACGCTCTTTTTCTTTACTGGGAACAGGGGAGTGTTGCAAGGGGACTGGGTTTTGACTAGGACTCCTCTCTGTAGTAATTTTTGGACCTGCTGGGCTATGGCATTCTCCTGAGCCGAGCTAAGGGGATACTGCTTCTGTTGAGGCAAGATGGCTCCTGGTTTTAATTTCACCATTACTGGTTGAACTCTTAACCTACCAACATCTGTTTTGCCTGAGGCCCAAAAATCATGTGGTACAGCCTGCTCCAATATCGGGGGAAACTCATTTGTCTCTTCTATGCTGGCAATATCTAGTGACATAATTTTGCAAAGGGTACTTGGTTTTAAACCTGGGGTCATGGTGACAGTGCCATCGGGATGATACTCAATATGTGCTTGTAATTGGGACAACACATCATTTCCCAAAAGGTTACATTGGCCTCGGGGCGATACCATGAGCTGGCTATGTACAGTAGCTCCTTGAATTTGCAGGGGAATTCTTTTAGTGACAGGAAGCAGGACAGACGGGGAATTGAAGGGGGTGGCAATGACATGATGTGAAAAATCAGTGTCAGTATATGGCCAATCACCTTGCGTAATTACTGAATTGTCGGCCCCCGTATCTACTTGGAAATCGATTTCATGTCCCCCTGGTAGGTTCACCTGCACTATATAACTGGGAGTTGGGGGTAAGGAGATGAGGGGGTTCATGTGCAAGCTTCCCTCATCCTATGGGGGCGTTGTTTGGTCGGCTGGAGGACCCGTACTCTGAGCATTTGGATACGGGTTGGTCCTACAGTTCTTTCTAAAATGTCCTGGCTTTTTACATCCGTAACATAGTCTCTGTCCTTCTCCTTCAGTCTGTCCTCTGCCTCTGTTGTTTCTGGGGGTCGTCTCTACTATATGTATTCTGGCAGCTCTTTTTGCCTGCGCTATGTCATGCTGTGCCCCCTGAGCTATTCTAGCTAAATCTTCTGCCTTCACTGATCTCCAGTCCGGTCTACTTGCTTTTACCTTCTCTGCAATCTCTTTCTTTAGTCCATTCATGAAAGCACTTGCTAATACCCTCTCACTAGTCTTATTCCCGGGGTTGAACCCCATTTCTGACCAGGTTTTCTTTAGTGCATAGAAATAATCCTTAGGATCTTCCTCCTTTCCCTGCACTCTATCTTCTAGTGTAACTTGCTTTTCTGCTTGCCTGTCTTGACATGCTTTTACCAACGCTGCTGCAAATAGGACTCCAGCTGCTGCATCATTAGATTCTGCATCTACGGGTCCGGTCCTATTGGCATACTGTTTTTTTGTCTCATCTATCAACCTATCATAGCGGGCTTCATCTGCCAATTTTCCCTTAATTACCCCCTGCAGATCTATTCTAGTGGCATGATACGTATCCTGTATGGTGGTGATCATTCTAGCAAAACCCATAGGGGACTGGGACGGATCTGGCAGCTGGGAGATCAGTGCCAACTGCTCTGAAGGACTCCATGGTCTATACATTAACATTGTACGAGCTTCCTGACCTGGAACCACTGCATCCCCCCCCCTGCTGCTGCTGCTGGTGCTCCTGGCACAACTACCGTCCTCATTGGGAATAGACTAGCTGGGTGGGGTCTCGGTCCTCCACATGCCACACAGATGTCTACTGTCAAGGGGTTCTGTTGTCCACATCTGGGGCAAACCCAACATTTAGGTTCCTGGGAATTCTGGTACTGGGGTGGGGGTGACGTCGGGAGCGGACAGGGAGGAAAATCTGTCATTCCAGTTTTTGTCAGTCTGTAACGTCCGTCTCCTAATTCTTCAATCTTTCCTTCAAAATAAGCGCATGCATTCATCCATACATCTACTGTCTTCAACAGACCCTTATCTTTCAACCATCCATGATAGGAGTTAAAGAAGGATTTCCATTTCTCTCCATTCATCTCTCCATTCTCATTCATTCCCGCTTTACACAATATTTTGTCAATTCCAATCAGTGCCTGTTTCCCTTCTCTGCGTACCACTAAGTCTTTGGCTATAATGCCTTCCTTGGCATTTTGGTTCCCCATTTTTTTCGGTTCTCCTCACCTAGAAGAGACTCCTCAGTCACTTAGACAATGGGCCACAAAGGTTTCTGAACCATTCCACTACTAGCCTCTCTAGGACTTATACGCCAACCAGAAAAACAGACCAAAAACATCAATCCCGGGACACATCCACAACACAATCATCGGATCCATACTTTCATTAAATTCTCCAAAGGATAGAAGGCAGGACTGTCAATTTATCTGAGGGATTCTACTGGTTCAAAGGGACCTGAGCCAGACAACAATCTGTTGAATTACCTGGGGAGCTGACCGCTCGGGGGTGAGGGAGTCTCTTCTATGCAGTGATATAATTAGGTAGAATATAACAGTTATTCTTACCTCAGCGCTGTATATATCACCAACAGAGAGCTTCACTCGTCCCACGTCTCGGACCGGTCGAGCACCCTTGGGTAGATTAACTCAAGGTCCCTGTTCGAGGCGCCAGCTGTCGTCACTGAATTTTGGGTCTTCTATCCTTTGGATTACGAGCTCGGAGAGAATGAAGACACAGGACAGGATGTTTGTGTCTAAACATACTCTAAAAACTTTATTACAAAACACAGGGCTAATATACACCCTAAAGGCAGGAAACGGATTTGCCATATATGGTTCGATTATACAGTTTAGCTGAACAAGTGAAAAAAACTAGTTTCTGTATGCTTTAAAATATTTAATTAGACTTATCTAGTTAGCAAGCTCATTTCATCTTTCTGCAAGAACACATTATTACTACAAGAAGAAACATCTGGCCAGGGAGAATCACGTTATCTTTTTAGCAAGGACACGCTATTGATACAAGAAGGAACATTTCAGCTTGCTGTTTTTTTACCTAAAATAACTGTCAGACTTATATAGCATAGATGGGGCCTTTAAACTTGAGGGACTCCATCTTCTGCTATAACAATCATTAGGCTATATTTAGTAGCTTTACCGAGAATTCTATAATAAAGGCTCAGTGGTCAATGTTCTCGTGTATAAAACATTCACATAACATAAAAATAAGTAACAATGCATAACACTGACGTGGTAAATATAAAGCTTCCTCCTAAAAGGAAAACCCCACGCGGGGAGAGGACCACATCTGAAGACTCGACAATGACACATTATGATGGAATGATCATCTCGGAGCTTCTCCTGCTGAGCCTTCACCTCTTTCCAGGACATCGAGGAAAAAAAGAAAATACCTGACTATTCAAGGAACCATTCCTGAATAATTCTTAGTATTCTGGGATATTTGGCTGCATCCGTTCTTTATGGAAATAAGGATCTACAAAAGCCAAACTGTTGTAAAATGCAGCAAATGTTCTATTGTGTGGTATACTGGGATCTACGGGGGCTTCAAACTCTGGGGTGACCATTATAAAGCAGCACAGAGCCCATTGTATAAACTCTACTGGTATATTTAGCTGTATTAGAACCAAAATATCTAACTGAAGGCCCACCATACATATTAGACTAATGTTGACCTATCCCACCGATATTGACAGATTCAGCTGAAACTCAAATGTGTATGGGGGCCCAGACAACTGATTGTTGGGGAAGTTAAAGGGGTATTCCTATCTCCAAGATCCTATCCCAATATGTAGTAGGTGTAATAATAATATTAGCAAATACCTCCAATTAGAAATGTAGTATAGTCCTTCTGATTAGCAATGTTGCTTACCCCATGTGCAAGGCATTGCAGTAGCTTAGGCATCCATGGTTACGACCACACATAGTTACGCTTAGTGGTCGTAACAATGAATACCTAAGCTACTGCAATGCCCTGCACATGGGGTAAGTGACATAGCTAGTCAGAAGAACTATCCTACATTTATAATTGTAGGTATTTGCTAATATTATTACACCTACTACATATTGGGATAGGATTTTGGAGATGAGAATACCTCTAAAGTGTCCGACATGTCCGATTTTGAACTATTGATCCTTCTGTTTCCCTGGAGATAGCTTATCACCAAAGATGTAGGACTGCGGTTCTCTTATAGAGAACACAGAGACACTCGGCTGAAGTACTCTTGTGTATGGGACAACGCTTTACTGTTGGAATTGCTGTGGCATATGAGAGGAGACTGACTATGAGCATCACTATCACGGTGAAAATATTTAGGATTTTTAAAGTCCTAATTTTAGGAGGTCCAAGTCCTAAAAAAATATTATTAACCAGGAACAATGTATTATTTAGAAAAAGACTCATCCATCGCCTGATTGGATTGTTTATAGTCATCTCATCTGCCCATGTAAACAGGACGTGCTGCCGACAATAAGCAACCATCTTGGTACACTTTGTATCGGCCCTTTTGAAAAGGCTTTATATGAGCACCGGTGGACTTGTTAGTGGGGCTGTGGCCTGACGCTGATGATTGGCCACACTATCTATCAGTATTCGGTCAGTATTTTTTCTCAGGAGTGGGAGCCAAAACCAGGTGAGGAACAATCAGAGAAACGGTCTAATAGAAACAAGTCACCAATTCTGCATTTATCACCCACTCCTGGTTTTGGCTCCCACTCCTGAGAAAAAATACTGACTGATTACTGATAGTGGGGCCGTGGCCTCAGGCCACAAGTCCACAGTGCATGACCGTGCTCATTCATGTGTATTTGTACATGTGAGATCTGAAATGAACGTGAACGACTGTGACCTGTTTGGTGAGATAAAGGTTACTGACGCACTTGATCTAAACTTAGTCCCGCAGTCCGGCTTCACCCATTTTTTTCCTACAGATCATATTACCTGAACTTATCATGTGTCTTCCCAGGCTGTAAACAGAGAGGAGGCAGTACATTGTAAAGACGAGGCCTACAGCGTCCAAAGCCCAAACCCGAGAAGCCAACAACTAATCTGTCATGTGTACAAATACATTCCACCCCTCTGTTATCCTGATCAGACAAGGAGCTCACATGGCTCATTACAGGACGGGACGGAAATTCTCTTAAAGTGATCTACACCTCCGACATTAAATGTGACGATACGTTTCTAATGTCTAGACGGAGTGAGCCGTCTTTCTTTTTGACGAAGAAGAAGCCTGCTCCCGCCGGGGAGGTAGATTTCCGGATAAATCCCCGGGCCAGATTCTCCTCAATATATTCAGACATGGACCGGGTCTCAGCAGCGGACAAAGGGTAAAAACGCCCACGGGGAGGAGTAGCGCCAGGTATCAGGTCGATTGGGCAATCGTATGGTCTATGAGGGGGTAATGTCTCTGCTTCTCTTTTATTAAAGACATCCGCATAAGACCAATAGGGAACCTGTAGGCCGGGTAGATTGGCTGGGGTAGGAGAAGGACAGGCAGGAAGAACGGGAACTAAACAAGTCTTATGGCAGTCCTCTCCCCAGCGAAGGACTTCTCCGGTCTGCCAATCAAGCATGGGTGCATGTTTCTGGAGCCAAGGTAGGCCTAGCAAGAGGGCGTGAGAGAGTCCAGGCAGAACATGGAAGAAGATGCTCTCAGAGTGCAGCATTCCCACCTGCAGAGTTATGGATTCGGTGATGAGTTGAATGGGATGCGGTAAGAGACCCCCATTCACGGAGGCGACAGATAAGGGTACAGCCAGGGGTTTGGTGGGAATGTGGTATTTCTCTACCAGGGATAGAGAAATGAGATTTCCGGCAGCTCCAGAGTCAAGTTGAGCTAGTTCACAGAAACTGTTCTCCCCGCAGATGATAGAGACCGACAGCATCAGAGATGGAGAGGGTTTACTCTTGTCTAGGACGACCTCTCTGAGCGATCCTAGACACAGGTGTTTCCCGACCTCTCCGGGCAGGAACGGATCCGGTGCTCCTTACTGCCACAGTAGAAGCAGCTCCCCTCGGCACGGCGTAATTCTTGACGGGTTTTGACCATCTTGGTCTGGTCGACCTGCATAGGCTCGGGTGAGTGCGCCTGAGGAGGAACGGAGGAAGTGACGGGTTTCTGAAAGGTAGGGGCAAGGCGTGGAAACCTCCTCTCACGGGTGACCTCTTTGGTGCGCTCCTGGAACCGGATGTCAATCCGGGTGGCGAGTGTTATTAAGTCGTCGAGAGTGGTAGGAATGTCCCGACCGGCGAGTTCATCTTTAATACGGCCGGACAGACTCTCCCAGAAGACGGACACCAGGGCGTCGTTATCCCAGGCAAGCTCCGAAGCAAGGGTACGGAACCGTATGGCATATTGGCCCACGGTGAGACTTCCTTGACGGAGGCATAGCAGAGATGAGGCGGATGAGGTCTTCCGTCCTGGTTCGTCGAAGACTTTCCGGAAAGCCGTGAGAAAGGCTGGCAGGTTGGACACCAGGGAATCTCCTCTCTCCCATAGAGGATTTAGCCAAGCCAGCGCCTCCCCCGTGAGATGGGACATGATGAAGGCTACTTTGGCTCAGTCGGTGGAAAACTGATGTGCCAAAAGTTCGAAGTGCAGAGTGCACTGGTTAGTGAAGCCCCGTGCCTGACCGGGATCTCCGCCAAAACGAGGCGGGGCGGAGAGACGGGGACCGGGAAGGGATGCTATGGTATTGCTGTGCAGCGGCGGCGCCGGGGTAGTAAGTGTGCGAGTGGAAGCAGCTCCCGATGAGACAGTCAGTGTGTCCAGGCGAGAGTTAACACGTCCACACGTCGTCCAACAGCCCAACATGGATGATGAGAAGCTGCAGGACGTCACATAATCCGCGATATTCAGGCAGAGAACACAAACCGCAATGTGCTGCCACCGACATCTTCATCAGCTCAAGAGGAGGCGACTGTGTAAGAACATCACCGTTTTGTTTTCCCCCCTGAATATCGTGGATTATTAGATGACTGATGTTCTGCTACTTTTTCTTTTTGAAGTTGTCTACACACATAATGGCTGCAGAGGACTGAGAGAAAGTCCATAGGGAACAAAAGAGAAGTCGGGAACAGAAGGGGAGACGAGGGCTGAGCCACTTACACAGACAGAAAGCTGAGGAGGACATGTTATTACTCCAGGATCTGCTCCATTCATTCCTTATGTGGCATCCAAGTGCTGAGCTCGGCTTTTTCCAGAGCCCCATAGAGAATGAATGGAGCTGCAGTTGTTCCCTGACTTTCCGTTCCTTCCCGATCAGACGATGGTTCGCAGTGGTCAGACCCCACGATCAGTAAGTGATCACTGAGCCTGTGGATAAGTGATAACTAAAGTTGACAAATCCCCAGGCCCGGATGGGATACACCCGCGAGTACTGCAGGAATTAAGTAATGTCATAGATAGACCATTATTTTTAATCTTTAAAGATTCCATAATAACAGGGTCTGTACCACAGGACTGGCGTATAGCAAATGTGGTGCCAATATTCAAAAAGGGGACAGAAACCGAACTTGGAAATTATAGGCCGGTAAGCTTAACCTCTACTGTGGGAAAAATCCTGGAGGGTTTCCTAAGAGATTCTATAATAGAGTATCTGAAGAAGAATAGCCTCATGACCCAATATCAACATGGGTTTACAAGGGACCGTTCCTGTCAGACTAATCTGATCAATTTTTATGAGGAGGCAAGTTCTGGACTGGACCAAGGAAATGCAGTGGATGTTGTGTATATGGACTTTTCAAAAGCTTTTGATACGGTTCCACACAAAAGGTTGATACATAAAATGAGAACAATGGGGATAGGGGAAAATATATGTATGTGGGTTAAGAATTGGTTCAGTGATAGGAAACAAAGGGTGGTTATTAATGGAAAACACTCAGACTAGGTCTCATTTAACAGTGGGGTACCACAGGGGTCAGTATTGGGCCCCCTTCTTTTTAACATATTTATTAATGACCTTGTAGGGGGCATACAGAGTACTATTTCAATATTTGCAGATGACACTAAACTCTGCAGGGTAATCAATACAGAGGAGGACAATTTTATATTACAGGAGGATCTATGTAAACTAGAAGCTTGGGCTGATAAATGGCAAATGAGCTTTAATGGGGATAAATGTAAGGTAATGCACTTGGGCAGAGGAAATAAAATGTATAATTATATGCTTAATTGTAAAACACTGGATAAATCTGTCACTGAAAAAGACCTGGGTGTATTGGTGGACGACAAGCTCATGTTTAGTGGCCAGTGTCAGGCAGCTGCTGCAAAGGCAAATAAAATAATGGGATGCGTTAAAAGAGGCATAGATGCTCATGAGGAGAAGATAATTTTACCTCTATACAAGTCATTAGTGCGACCACACTTAGAATACTGTGTACAGTTCTGGTCTCCGGTGTATAAGAAAGACATAGCTGAACTAGAGCGGGTGCAGAGCGACCAAGGTTATTAGAGGACTGGGGGGTCTGCAATACCAAGACAGGTTATTACACTTGGGGTTATTTACTGTGGAAAAACGAAGGCTTAGGGGTGATCTTATTACTATGTACAAGTATATGAGGGGACAGTACAAAGACCTTTCTACTGATCTTTTTACTCTGAGGCCAGAGACGGGGACAAGGGGGCATCTTCTACGTCTGGAGGAAAGAAGGTTTAATCATAATCACAGACGGGGATTCTTTACTGTAAGAGCAGTGAGACTATGGAGCTCTCTGCCTCATGATGTTGTAATGAGTGATTCACTAATAAAATTTAAGAAGGGCATGGATTCCTTTCTTGAAAAGTATAATATTACAGGTTGCAAAAACTAGATTCCATGATAGGGCGTTGATCCAGGGAACTAGTCTGATTGTCGTATGGAGTCGAGAAGGAATTTTTTTCCCCAATGTGGAGCTTAGTGTTTGCCACAGGGTTTTTTTTTGCCTTCCTCTGGATCAACATGTTAGGCTATGGGTTGAACTAGATGGACTTAGTCTTCCTTCAACCTTAAAAACTATGTTACTATGTATGTAACTTGTTATCTTCAGACATCCCCTCTAAGCAATGGCGCACGCCAGCAGTGAAGGCGGGAGGAGACGCTGGGTACAGAGAAGACTTTACCTCTGGGGGCCACATATAGGGCATGTGAGGGGTGGACACTTCCCGTATTCACCATTACTGAGCCCCCGCTCTGTACCGCTCTTATCTGAGTGCAGGAGACACAGCAGTCACTAATCAGCCACTCTCCGGCACTTGCAGCTGTCCGAGCTCTGCTGTGCCTGTTAGGGGTGAAGTTCGGGTCCTAGGAGGCAGTGACTATGCAGCCTGCAAAGCAGATGACAGCCCGGGTACCACGTCTCCGGATAAATCTCCACCTTGTGAGCTGCTTCTTGTGCAGCAGCCCCATGCAAGTCGCTCCGCTCTCCTCAGCCAGCTCCTGCTGAAGACTGAGCTCCTCTGCCCAATCTAGGAGCCCAATAGCCCTGATCACACCAGTGGTAGCCCAGTGCTGCTGGGGGGGGCAGGGCTAGATCCGATTTACAGATAGCAAACTAATCAGCCCTAGATATTTCTAATAGCTGCAGAGCAGGCGACATAACTCTGACCGGTGTCCTCATAGACCTCTCCTCAGCCGGGACTAATAAGAGCAGTAAGATGGCCGTCATGGGGTCCATTGTTAGATCTCGGCTGCCATAGAAACTCATCGGCACCATGATCGCGCCTCCCTCTCCGGTCTTAAGTGCCTAAATGCTGTGAAAGCCACTGACTGTGTCATATAAGGGGTTAAGCTGCCAGGATCAGGGTTGGCTCCACTGCTGGCGCCTGAGGCAGGAGCGGGACTGTGTTATACCGCCACACGACTGCCGCAGATCTTGTAAGAGTCCTGACTGCACCTGCCTGATGATAATGTGTCCTATAACGCGGGTCCTGGTACCAGACTGCCCTTTACATATTAATCACTAGCAGGTAACCAGTTACTTACAGGTTCTAGTTTCTGATGTGTTTCCAGGACCTGTAGTTATCAACATTTTACCCTTAAGGCCCAGTTATAATATTACTGCAACACTCTCACTACATATGAGCATCCTGTACCTGTATACCTGCCCTGTGTGCGGCGCAAAAGTATATAACAAAATGTGTGTACACAAATACCTATCTCCTGAATGGTATTACTGCTAGATCTCCTGTACATAGAAATATGAGGTTCTTAGCGCACACTTTGAGCAAATTGTGCGAGCCCATCTGCCACCGTCAAGGCGACCTCTTCAGATGGGTCCCTACACTAACACTACACTAACTTACTAACTGGGACCACCATTTTTAATGTTTATTATTACTGTACTAATGCAATCAATTGTACCTGTTATAATTCATTTTTTAATTAGTTTTATAATTTTTTATTACTCTTGTGTTTATGATAATGGTATTACTAAAATCCCTATACTTAGTGTTGATCCAGAAGAAGGCAAAAACCCCAGGACACCTTCAGCCAATTTGTGTCACAGGGGAAAAATTCCTTCTTGACCCCGAGAAAAGGCGATCAGTCCTAGGACCCTGGATCAAATCTAATAATGTTATTACTAGTTATTAATAATTCTTATTAATATTACACAACTAATTGTACTGCTACTGCAGTTATTAGTATTTTAATTTAGGTTTTTCTACTTTTTATAGATTATATATTATTTATGTCCTGCTATCTTATTACTTTGCTATTCTAACTTTTCTATAACTACTTAAAATAATCAAAACAACACTATAATTATTTTTATATTCTTACTATTATTAACATCCTGCTATCTTATTACAGTATTATTCTACTTTCCTATCACTACTAATACTACCCTATACCTAGAGTGTTGATCCAGAAGAAGGCAAAAACCCCAGGACACCTTCAGCCAATTTGTGTCACAGGGGAAAAATTCCTTCTTGACCCCGAGAAAAGGCGATCAGTCCTTGGACCCTGGATCACACTGCTATTCTACCTACTACTATTACTACTGTTATTTTATTACTATTTTATTTATTTCTTACTATTATCACTAGTATTATTACTCTTATTACACTAATACTGATACACTACCACTATATTACACTATCCTGCTGTTATTTGGTGGTCTGATACTTACCAGCCGGTATTGCTGTATGTGATGTTATCGGCAGAGAGGTTCCAGCAGGATGGTCCACATGATGTTCCTCTTTCCTCTCAAATACCGGTTGATGTACTGGCGGAAGTTGGTCTGGTTCTCCTTCTTCCTTCTTGTTGTTGGGATCGGTTGTCTTCTTTTCTGGCCTTTGGCCGTCACTTCCCCCCTAGGGATCTTGATGTGGAGTTTCATCTTCTTTGCTTTCTCTTCTTTCTCTTCTTTCTCTTCTTCCTCTTCTTCCTCTTCATCCAGGTAGGCGCACAGTTCTTTTAGTGTCTTCTGTCTTAAATCCATGATGTCCAGCTTTATCTTCTTTGCTGCTTTCTCCTCTTCTTCCTTCTCTTCTTCCTCGTCTTCCTCTTCATCCAGGTACTTGCGCCGTTCTTCCCTCTTCCTTTTCTCCCTGGCTTTATACTCTTCGATGCATCTTCTTTGGGCAATGGGGTTGGTCGGCATAAGGCGCTGGAAGAGAAGAGATGAAGTTAGGAGGCTACAAGGAAGATCCGAATACACAGCTACCTTATAGAAGAGGCCGTAGCGTTGCCCTGAGTCGTCTCACTGACCTCCTTCTTGTAGAGGGGAGAAGGGAGAAACTTCACACAATATGCCAGTCTCCTCAGCTGTTCCTCAGGACTGATGTAATCTGCAGAAAACACAACCAGATATTAGGAGCAATCCTCACCGTACAAAGAGGACGTATGTATGTTAAGACTGTCAGAAGGAGCTCACTGATGGATTCTCAGTTAACTAGTTCTGCAGCCAGCAATAGACAGTACAGCACAGAGGGTACAGGAGGCAAACTGTGCACAATTTTCAATAAAACTCAGAAAAATATTTACCACCAAGTATATGCATTAAAGGAAAGAAAATGTCCCCACAGATGAGTCTGTTTAATGAAAGCCCCAGAAAGCCATGTAACAAGAGTATAGAGAACGGTGAGTGAGTGATGGATACTACCGGGTCCAACGCTGGCAGAATACTCCATCCCCATGGTGTCCGCTGATATCTTCTCTTGTAGAAATGTATCCACAATCTATAAAACCTCAGGAGGCGTCAGCAGAGGGTTTGGTGATTGGCTGATATTTCTTTGGTCTTAGAAACATTGGCTATAAATAATTCGGGGGCTCTGCTGGGGAAAGGGCAAATTGGGAAATGTGTAGGATATTTACTGTTCTGTATCTGAGCTTCATTAAAGGGGAATTATCAGATGGAACAAGTCATCCCCTTATCCCTGGGCTCGGTGATGACTGATAGATCAGTGGGGTCCGACCGCGGGAAACTCCAGCAATCACCAAAAAAGGGCAGTGACCCCCATTAGAAGTGATCGCTGGATCCTTCCAGATGGGAGATGTGATGAGTGTGGCGCCCCCCACTGGTGTCTCAGCGTATGATGTGTTGGGGAATAATGACTTCTCCTCTGGTAAATGGGCTGATTCCTGTCAGTTGTGGTCGCTGAGTGCGTGTGATGGGATGTGGCTCCGTCCATTAGATTATATCACGTCTTATACCTAGAATCTCTCGCTGATCGCAGGTGTCTGTCTTCACACTCAGATGAGATGGAACAAACTGACCACATAGGAGGTTTTTTTTTTTTTCAAATTCAAACCGAGCAATCCTATTGGCTGAGTATGACTGTCGTTACCATGGTGACAGAATGTTAAAGGGACAGAACATTAATAATGTATAATAGTGTATTTTATTACATATTTCACATAATAGTGGCTGATATATGGACCTGTACAGATAATACACTTCTATAACTCCTCATATTTTTCATACAGCAATTTGGTGGTGCTGCAGAGATATTTTGGGCGTAATATAACTTGTGCTGGCAATTGATCATCTATAAAGTAGTCTGGTAATGTATGTAATGGTCCTAAGATTGTGGTTTTATGTTCAATACAAATCTAAATATTAATCAGACGTCACTCCCTGCTATTTGAAGGGTTTTTGTCCCTTTCCCTATGTCAGAGTAGTATCACATATAGCTCGGATACGCTGCAGCCTTCAGAACAATGAGGTCCGTTGTGGCTTTCCCCTGCACATTCGGCCATTATATAAGTGACGGCAGCTGCGTTGTGTCCCTGCACGGCTGATAGCGTCGCTGTGCAGGGATTCAGTATGGTGGAGCTGGGGCTCTTTTCTTTTATGGGTCGATACAAGTCTTGTTCAGACATATAAATATGCCTTGATTACATTGTAGAAAAGAAGGGTGACATTACAGGAGTTCCATACATTCTCAGTGTAAGATCAGTGGGGTCGGACCCCCGGCACCAGGGAGTATACAGAAGGAGCTTGTGAATGTCTTACTTTAGTGGTCTTGTAAGCTCCTCATCCCACACTTTTCCTGTATAGGACATATAGCTTTTCTGTATACATAACTCTTATGTAAAAACAACATCCTCCATGCACATTTCTGTAGGTTGCCTGATGGTTCAGGTGTAGTTACATCATTTTTTTCTACTGCCCGACCTAACAGCGTTAGCTTGCTCTTTTAGCAATCCAATTGTATTGTTTCACATTTGGGGCGATTGTGTCAGCGGCAGGTTTCATTGTGGGGTTATATAATGAGCACTATTTTTATAGGCTTATTTGGATATTATTGCCTTTGTGAATAGATACTTTGCTGCTGCCTTGCTCTTTATTATATTGTGGTGGGCAGTCTGTAGTCATATATTGAGATTTTCTGTGACTAGTTGGGCATATATATGTGAGGATTAACCATATCAGTACCTTGCAATGGTTTTGTTATTCATTGGGGCAATTGTTGCTTTTTAGTTGTTTTTTTTAACATGTCTTGTATGTTTAGTCTTTAATAAAATTCTATATTTTTGCTATTCCTTGGTGATCCCTGTCATTGCATCCTTTCTTTCTCCTTGTTTCTTTGCATCTCTATTATGTAGCTGCAGGGTTAGGGACGGCCGGTTCCTTGCAGGAATAGTTATCAGGACGGGTGCGGTTTCTGCTGTAATAACTCATTCATGTGACCCATCAGTCATCACCCGATCAGCCGGGCAATGCTCAGCACAGGCCGCCGTCATCCCACTTCTCTACATCTATTATATAGATGACGCGCCCCTGGGCCTGTGTCGCGCTGCGTTGCGCACGCGGGAGCTTACCCGGAGCCGGATCGCTTGAGGGTTGTAGTCTCGTGGCGGGGACCCGGTCCGTGCCCAGGGAGTCAAACTGAGCGGCGATGTATCAGCGGTAGATGTGTACGACTACGCCACCCGTTGAATGCAGCTATGGAGCTGCCGCTGCAGGACAGTCCGCTGAGGCCGGTGGATGGATGGTGCAGCGTAGATGGTATAACCCCCAACGGGAGGGGTGTGGCCTCAGGGCAGCAGATGTGGATGATGGGGGTAGCAGGAACCACTCAGAGACGGTGCGGTGTAATTCAGGGTCTTTACTGGTAACAACGATAGACCCTCCCGGAGTACTTGCTAGCGAACGGGGCCTGGTCAGTCCTTGAGCAGATGGGATCTCCCCTGGCCAGGCGGAGTTGTAGGCCTCCCAAACTGACTGTACTCTTCTGGCTACCTTGCTAGAAACGGATATAAGTAGCCCACGTCCCTGAGTGTACCGTGTGGTGCTCACCCGTATGGCCGGTGACTCGGGGCCTTCTAATGGCTTCCGCTCCACGATGGCGGTGCTGGTCCCACGCGTGTGACCGTGCCTTCGGGTTTCTGGGCCTGAGGACCTGAAATCCCCTGCCGGTCGGCTTCTGCTGCTGGGTCAGAGTTAGTCCCCACAGCCTCGGACGCCGGGTCCGGTAAGAAATCTTCTCAGTCAGGGCGAGCTCTGCAGCTGCCAGCCCCTGGCTTGTAGTAGTATTGCTCCCACTGAGCTTCTGCTGTTTCTTCCTATGCTGCTTCTCTTTCTCTACTCTCCTTGACTGACTAACCCTGCTTCAGCCCCGGGTTTACATAGGGGAAGTTCTTCCCCTCCCAAGACTGGGCAGGAGGTGTGGCATGCACAGGATCCCTGACCAAAGGACCTCCCACCTGCTCTCAGACATAACATTACATTACTGTGGAAACCAGACCCCTGGGGTGCCACATTGACACTCCACAACTGCTCCTTCTCTTCAGAATTCAGAAAGATTTATTTTTTTATTTTTTTATTTCCGCAGCCATGCAGTGACGCTAGGTAGGTGCAGAGCTAAAGGGAAACCCACCTCAGAAGAAAATTCTAGGGTCCTGATCACTAGAGATGAGAGCTTAAAGGGAATCTGTCACTAGGTTTTTGCCATATATTCCGAGAGCAGCATGATGTAGAGACAGAGACCCTGATTCCAGCGATGTGTCACTTTCTGGGCTGCTTGCTGGTGTTTTGATAAAATCTTTGTTTTACCAGTAGGAGGTTGTGACTAGAAGACTAGTAAACCTGCAACCAGGTATCCCTCATTTTTCAGGAGTGGTCCAAATTAAATAAAAAAGCGGTCTATAGGGCGCTAAAAGAATGAACACTAGAAGTGAAAAAAATTTTAGGACTAAAAAATAAATTTAATGAGCCCTTTCCACAAAGCGTTTCGATAGTGAACTATCTTCCTCAGGTGGTACATGGCGCGCTTTTTCTCCCTTTCTCTTTTCTCATTTTTCACAAGGTCTGTATAGCAGCCTTCTGCCTATGCACAGTGTACACAGAAAGCTGCCAATCAGTGGTGCAGCCGGTTATATGGAGCTCAGCATTCAGAGCACTGCTAGATCTGCAGTAGATAAAACTAAAATTTATCAAAACTGCAGCGAAATAAGGGACACATTTCTGGAATCAGGTTTCTGCCCTTACATCATGCAGATGGGATAGCAAAACCTGGTGGCAGATTCCATTTTAGAGCCATCGGATATTACCTTGTGACCTCTCAAAGGGGAACTTGATGTCTAGGATGGTTATTATTTCCAAACCATTACAAAATGTCATGTGTCTCTTGATGCGGGATAACTTGTATGTAATGTGTTGTATGTTAGGTCTATGAACAGTACAAGTCCTTCAGTATAGGGTTACCTGAGAAGCGTACCCAGCATGAAGCAGGACTTGTATTATGTTTTGTCAGGGATGATTAATGTCTGAGTGCTTTATGCTGCGTTCTGCAGTCATCTCTCTGCCATCCTCCGTACACCCATCGCCGTCCTGTTCTCACACTTCTTTATTTGGCTTTTTTCTTGTGGTCGTAATATGGAGCATGTTGTATCCATAAAGCGGTCAGATTTGCCGGACCTCATGCTGTTCTGCCGAATCAGACCTAGATCATTATTGGGGGCTGGGGCACCTCCAATTCAAGATGGTAGACAAATCATGTCTTGTGAGACTGCACGCTCCAGCACCCACAATACTGGAGCATCGGTTAGGTTTACACATATCCACCTGTTGTGTTTTCTTTTGGGACACAGCAGTTTGTAGAATTGTCATCATTAATGTTTTCTTTTTTTTATCTTTCCAGTATTACTGAAATTCAGAAAGATGTGGAGTACAGACTGCCAATCACCTTTAAGAACTTCACCATCAGCATCAATATGTAAGTGACACGGGGTGCTATTGTCTTAGTTGAGAGATTACGTTGCATTTCTTGGGGTTATTAAATGTGAACCTAATGGGAATTAAAGGGATTGTCCTCTACTTTGATATTGATAACATCAGCATTGGGTATCAATATCAAATCGATGGGGTTTTGACAGCCCCCCAGAGAGGGAGCCGCATGCTCCTATTCACTTGTGAAGATGGCCCCCACTCATAGGCGGATTATAATGAGGGCAATCCGGGCGACCGCCCAGGGCCCCGAGCCTGCAGAGGGCCCGCGGCTCCGGGGCGGGGTGTCTAATGCCGGATTGCCCTCATTATATGTGCAAGCCGCCGCGGCACATACCGGTAGCAGTGGCGGGAGGGGGGGCCCGGGAGGAGGGGCCCCGTACCGCTCCCCCAGCAGCAGCCGCCGCTACTTCTTCATCGGCCGGGCCAGCACTGCAGCAGTTAACTTCCCTGTGCTGGCCCGGCCGCGTCACTGCTAGGAGACACGGCCCTGTGCACGGCCGTGTTTCCTAGCTGTGACGTCACGCAGTGCGCGCCCGACCTGCACTGCTACTTACCACGGGAGAGGAGCAGGAGCCGGGAGGACTGGAGCCGAGCCGGGGGATGGTGAGTGAGTGTGTGTGTGTGTGTGTGTGTGTGTGTGTATGTATGTATGTATGTATGTGTGTGTGTGTGTATGTATGTGTGTGTGTGTATGTGTGTGTGTGTGTGTGTATGTGTGTGTATGTGTGTGTGTGTGGGCAGATGTCATTGTGTGATGTCTGTTTGTGTGTGTATGTCTGTGTGTGTGTGTGTAGGCAGATGTCATTGTGTGATGTCTGTTTGTGTGTGTGGGGGGGTAGATGTCATTGTGTGATGTCTGTTTGTGTGTGTGTGTGTGGGCAGATGTCATTGTGTGATGTCTGTTTGTGTGATGTCTTTGTGTGTGTGTGTGGGCAGATGTCATTGTGTGATGTCTGTGTGTGTGTTTGTGTGTGTGTGTGGGCAGATGTCATTGTGTGATGTCTGTTTGTGTGTGTGTAGGCAGATGTCATTGTGTGATGTCTGTTTGTATGTGTGGGGGCAGATGTCATTGTGTGATGTCTGTGTGTGTGTGTGTGTGGGGGGGGGCAGATGTCATTGTGTGATGTCTGTTTGTGTGTGTGTGTGGGCAGATGTCATTGTGTGATGTCTGTTTGTGTGTGTGTGTGTGTGTGTGTGTGTGGGCAGATGTCATTGTGTGATGTCTGTTTGTGTGTGTGTGTGGGCAGATGTCATTGTGTGATGTCTGTTTGTGTGTGTGTGTGGGCAGATGTCATTGTGTGATGTCTGTTTGTGTGTGTGGGGGGGCAGATGTCATTGTGTGATGTCTGTGTGTGTGTGGGGGCAGATGTCATTGTGTGATGTCTGTTTGTGTGATGTGTGTGTGTGTGGGCAGATGTCATTGTGTGATGTCTGTTTGTATGTGTGTGTGTGGGGGGTAGATGTCATTGTGTGATGTCTGTTTGTGTGTGTGTGTGTGTGTGGGCAGATGTCATTGTGTGATGTCTGTTTGTGTGTGTGTGGGGGGGGCAGATGTCATTGTGTGATGTCTGTGTGTGTGTGGGGGCAGATGTCATTGTGTGATGTCTGTTTGTGTGTGTGTATGTTTGTGTGTGTGTGTGTGTGTATGGGCAGATGTCATTGTATGATGTCTGTTTGTATGTGTGTGTGTGTGTGTGTGTGTGGGCAGATGTCATTGTGTGATGTCTGTTTGTGTGTGTGTGTGGGCAGATGTCATTGTGTGATGTCTGTTTGTATGTGTGTGTGTGTGTGTGTGGGCAGATGTCATTGTGTGATGTCTGTTTGTGTGTGTGTGGGCAGATGTCATTGTGTGATGTCTGTTTGTATGTGTGTGTGTGTGTGTGGGCATATGTCATTGTGTGATGTCTGTTTGTGTGTGTGTGTGGGCAGATGTCATTGTGTGATGTCTGTTTGTGTGTGTGTGTGGGCAGATGTCATTGTGTGATGTCTG
The DNA here is from genome assembly GCF_046119375.1 of Phyllobates terribilis. Classification (NCBI taxonomy): domain Eukaryota; kingdom Metazoa; phylum Chordata; class Amphibia; order Anura; family Dendrobatidae; genus Phyllobates; species Phyllobates terribilis. The sequence continues at coordinate 740,623 of NW_027362895.1, forward strand.
TTTGTGTGTGTGTGTGGGGGGGGGCAGATGTCATTGTGTGATGTCTGTGTGTGTGTGGGGGCAGATGTCATTGTGTGATGTCTGTTTGTGTGATGTGTGTGTGTGTGGGCAGATGTCATTGTGTGATGTCTGTTTGTGTGTGTGTATGTCTGTGTGTGTGTGTGTGTGTGTGGGCAGATGTCATTGTATGATGTCTGTTTGTATGTGTGTGTGTGTGTGTGTGTGTGGGCAGATGTCATTGTGTGATGTCTGTTTGTATGTGTGTGTGTGTGTGTGGGCAGATGTCATTGTGTGATGTCTGTTTGTGTGTGTGTGTGTGGGCAGATGTCATTGTGTGATGTCTGTTTGTGTGTGTAGGCAGATGTCATTGTGTGATGTCTGTTTGTGTGTGTGTGTGTGTGTAGGCAGATGTCATTGTGTGATGTCTGTTTGTGTGTGTATGTGTGTGTGTATGTGTGTGTGTGTGTAGGCAGATGTCATTGTGTGATGTCTGTTTGTGTGTGTGTGGGCAGATGTCATTGTGTGATGTCTGTTTGTATGTGTGTGTGGGCAGATATCATTGTGTCATGTCTGTTTATATGTATTTTTGTGTTTCAAATGTGTTTATGCGTGTATGTATATGTCTGTATATGTTTGTGTGTGTGACTGCATGCGGCCTACTGCTGAGTATAGTTGGCGCCGTGCGGCCTCCTGCTGTATCTGGGGGGGCGCCGTGCGGCCCCCCGCTGTGTACAGATGGCTACATGCGGCCCCCCGCTGTGTATAGATGGCTACGTGCGGCCCCCCGCTATGTATAGATGGCGCCGTGCGGCCCCCCGCCGTGTATTGATGGCGCAGTGCGGCCCCCTGCTGTGTAGAGATGGCGCCGTGCGGCTCCCCGCTGTGTATAGATGGCGCCGAGCGGCCTCCCGCTGAGTATAGATGGCGCTGTGCGGCCACCTGCTGTCTCTGGGGGGGGCGCCGTGCGGCCTCCCGCTGTGTATAGATGGCTACTTGCGGCCTCCCGCTGAGTATAGATGGCGCTGTGCGGCCTCCTGCTGTCTCTGGGGGGGGCGCCGCGAGGCCTCCCGCTGTGTATAGATGGCTACGTGCGGCCTCCCGCTGAGTATAGATGGCGCTGTGCGGCCTCCTGCAGTCTCTGGGGGGGGGGCGCCGTGCGCCCCCCGCTGTGTATAGATGGCTACATGCGGTCTCCCGCTGAGTATAGATGTCGCCGTGCGGCCTCCTGCTGTGTATAGATGGCTACGTGCGGTCTCCCGCTGAGTATAGATGGAGCTGTGCGGCCGCACGTAGCCATCTATACACGTATACTCAGCAGGAGGCCGCACGTAGCCATCTATACGGCACCATCTATACACAGCGGGAGGCCGCACGGCGCCATCTATACACAGCGGGAGGCCGCACGGCGCCATCTATACACAGCGGGAGGCCGCACGGCGCCATCTATACACAGCGGGAGTCTCAGTGCTTTGCAAGAGCAGTCAATAAATTCTGCTTGACTAATTCTGAGCACCATAAAGTCTGGTTCGCTTCTAACCTGCTGTCTTCATTTTCAGCTTGCTGAATTCTAACTCATTTACTGTCATTCGAGACGATGCCTTTGCTGGTCTCTTTCACCTTGAATACCTGTAAGTGATCCACTTAATGTCATATTTTTGATTCTGCTCTTCTTCACCTTTTGGCATGTGCAATTGTATGAGCAAGTATTCATATGAATTTATGACCTACTTAAACCTTCGAGGACCTTACATTTTATTCAATCAAATTTTTTTCCAGTTTAAAACTATGGGACATATATGTGTCTTGGTCCTCAAAGGGTTTTTAAAGGGGCTGCAAACATAAATATGAAAAAAATAATTCAATTAGTGCTTTTTGTGTTCATTTAATTTTTATTTGAAGTCCATTTTTTTTTATTTACATTGGAATTAAGCCCTACTCCATGGAATGAAGCCCTACCTACATGACATCTGAGAGCTACATGGATCCCGCTTGTGAGGTTCCTGTCCGTCACTACTATTCAGTTTTAGGGTCCACTCACTAAGCCATATATTCTCTCATGCAAGAGAATAGGGCCAATTATGCTAATGACACTGGGCTCAAACTCTGTCAGAGCTTCAACTGAGTGTGATCCGATTCTCTCGCAGCACAGATATGGAGAAGATGGAGAACTTAATTTCTCCATCTTCTCCATAGTCTCTGTGAGTGTTCATCGGACTGCACTTGGATGACATCCGAGTGCAGTCTAATGTTTTACGTGCACCCATAGACTTGTATGGGTGCACATGGTCCGAATATCGAATGAGATTATTTTCTCATGCCAATAATCGCACTGTCCCATAGTATAACATAGGGCCGAGTCCTATCCGATAAAACATCACATAGCATTCGGCCGTGTTATACGACAGTGTGAGCGAGCCCTTAGAGTCAAGGAATATTTACATTCAGATGATGATATTACTCTCCAAGTGTATATTTTTTTAGGTGAGTTCATAGTAAATGCTTTGCATTTTTGACATGTGATCAACTAAAGAACAAGAAAGATTTAGGACCTCGCCTATAGAGAAAGGGAAAATAGTTTGGAGGACTTGCATGTCCTTTTTTATTTATTATGAGAAAATCATAAAAGATCCCGTTTTTTAACCATGCTGTGACTTTCTGCTGAGGGAGAGGGAGAGAGCTGCCCTATTCAGAGTCTGTAATAAGACCTGCTGACAAAAGTGTTGAAGATACAGTCTAATGTGAATTAACAATGAAAAAAAGTTAATTTCACAAATGGCTTGTATTTTTTTTAATACAAACTTTTTTGTCTTTACAGCTCCTTTAAAGGGAATCTGTCATCAGGTTTTTGCCACCTAATCTGAGAGCAGCATAATGTAGGGTTAGAGGCACTGATTCCAGTAATGTGTCACTTACTGGGCTGCTTAGTGTTGTTTTGATAAAATCATTGATTTGTCAGAAGGTAATTATTACTAGATGACTAGTAAGTTCTGTAGGACCCCACCCCCATCACTGATCAGTAGATTTCTGTGTACACTGAGCATGGGCAGAAAGCTGCCAATCAGTGGTGTGGGCGGGGCTATACAGAGCGCAGCATTCAGAGAGCTGCTAGATCTGCAGCAGATAAAACGGTGATTTTCTCAAAATGACAACAAGCAGCTGAAAAAGTGACACATCGCTGGAATCAGGGTATCTGCCCAAATATTGTGCTGCTCTCAGATGAGGCAGCACAATTAATATTATGCCAAATTAATTTCCCGTGAACTATCACATGATCTATCACAGGGGATCATGTGACATGTCACGTGATAAATCAGGTGTGGGGGGGGGGCGCGCCTTCTAAACTGCCCGGGGCCCTTACTACTCTTAATCCACCCCTGCCCCCACTGATTCCATATTAATGACCTATCCAATGGGTAAGTGATCAATATCAAGGTAGTGGGCAACCCCTTAAAGAAAGCAGACCATATTAGGTACTTCTAGAATATCTTTGTCCCATGCTGTTGATAGACCCCACCGCGTGTAATCGGTACCCTACAATGACTTGTCATCCATAGTCATGTCTTGTAGCACTGGAGCCATTAAATGATGTTGCTTGGCGGCTCATGACGTCACTATAGATGATGTGTATTAATGCAAGTTGTTTAATTGCTACTAATAAGAAATCACTTTAAATCAATATGGAGGCTTATAGGGTCCTCTCAGCTTCCTTTTACATATGGAAGTAGTCGTAGAACAGTATCGTCGATTGTCCCTCCCCAGAAAAATTATCCTTTTTTTTTTTGCAGAGCTCCGATGTGCCAGTCAAAAGGAAATGGAGTGTCTGCAGATTGGTGTGGGAGTGCAGAGGGGCGTGTCCGTGCACTTGAAAGGAGCTGTCTAAGTGCAGTGATACGCCCCAGTGCACTTCCAGACGGATTTGCATATGTTTTCCACACTAGATTTGTCATGATGGACTCATCAGATCTCTTATAACACCATTACGATCATATGTCAAGGTGCTGACGTCCCTTTATGCCTTACGCTACGTGCCACCTAAATGGATTTTCCATTGAGATGAGATGAGGCTGTTGGGTATTTTCCCCGGACCTGTCACGTTTCTGTAGGCTGCAGTCATGTATCCCGCGTCTTGCTCTAATACTTTGTTTTTATTGCAGTTTACTTCCGCCACAATTTCCTCAAGACAAACCTCTCATCACAGTCTTTCCACCGATAAGACATCACCTGGTGGACAAGCAAGGCCCCAATGTCACCTGTCCTTTACTACATAATGTAAGGAGACTTGGGAGATTTTGAGCGCTGGACTTAGGAATGTTGTAATTTAACCTTTCAATGACTGAGGTGTTTTTGTTTTTATAAAGTGGATCTGTGTGGTCTCCTGACACGTCTGTTTTAGTAATCTTATAAACCCTATAAAATCACAAATGTGCAGAATTTGTGTTTCAGACCACTGTGCAGTGCCTTTGAAGGCTATGTTCACACATCGCGTTTTTTTCAGCGTTTTTTTAATGCAAATTTTCAGCTGTGTTTTACAGTACAAGCAAAGTCTATGAGATTTCAGAAATCTCATGCTCACACCCTGGTTTTTGTATGATCAGTATTTTGTGATTTGCATTGTTTTTTGCTGAATAGAGCACGTCACTTCTTTCAGTGTATTTCACCCATTGAAAGTAATGTGTAGTGAAAAAACGCCTAGTGTGAACATAGCCTTACATCTAATTGACAATGGGGTGTTACCTTACTCCTTGTCCATGTCTAATCAGTTTGGACAGTAGGCATAATCACTACGACCAGGGGCCTGGCAGTGGCCAGTTGTCAATGTATCCACACATTTCCAGAAGATTGACACAACGCAGAGGACCTGGGAAGAAGAGATGCCACGGTATTGTTAGTTCATAGGGAATACACCTCTTTATTTTGGTAGATGAGGTCTTTGTCAAACACATCTTCAGCAGAGGAGAACGAAATGAAAGGATTAATGTATGTGTTAATGACCCAGTTCTGCGTGTGCTCTACGTAAAATGTGGCTGCAGATGGCTGTGCTGCATCGACACGTGAGGTTTGGGAGCCACCTTACATCTAATGGGTGGGGGTCTTACATTGAGGTCCCCACTTCAGACATTTCTGATATTTCCAGTGAATTTTCCAAGGAAGTTTCAGATAAAAATACCATAAGAAAATGTGGTCAACCTTGTTTTAGTTTTTTTTTTTAATATATAAGATTTTTAGTTATAGTCTTTGTTATGTTCACATAGAAGACCGGTGGGTTTTTTCTTTTTTAGGAACAAAGTATATACAGTGGGGAAAGTAAGTATTGGATACACTGACGATTTTGCAAGTTTTCCCACCTACAAAGAATGGAGAGGGCTGTAATTTTTATCGTAGGTACACTTCACCTGTGAGAGACAGAATCTAAAAATAAAAAACAGAAAATAACATTTTATAATTTTTACATACTTATTTCATGCAATTATGCAAATTAATTATTTGATACAATAGAAAAACAGATCTTAATATTTGGTACGGAAACCTTTGTTTGCAATTACAGAGGTCAGACGTTTCCTGTAGTTCTTGACCAAGTTTGCAGACACTGCAGCAGGAATTTTGGACCACTCCTCCATACAGATCTTCTCCAGATCTTTCAAGTTTCGGGACTGTTGCTGGGTGCAGTTGTCCTGTCCCCTTTGCAGAAAAGCACCCCCAAAGTATAAGGTTTCCCCAGCATGCTTCTCAGTTGGGACGGTGTTCTTGGGGTTGTACTCATCCTTCTTCTTTCTCCAAACACGTCAAGTGGAGTTGATACCAAAAAGTCCTATTTTGGTCTCATCTGACCACATGACCCTCTCCCATGCCTCCTCTGGATCACCCAGATGGTCAATGGCGAACTTCAAACGGGCCTGGACATGTGCTGGCGTGAGCAGGGGACCTTGCGTGCCCTGCAGGAGTTTAATCCATGACGGCATAGTGTGTTACTAATGGTAATGTTTGAGACTGTAGTCTCGGCTCTCTTCAGGTCATTGACCAGGTCCTCCTGTGTAGTTCTGGGCTGATTCCTGACCTTTCTCAGAATCATCCTTATCCCACGGGTCGAGATCTTGCATGGAGCCCCAGACCGAGGAAGATTGACAGTCATCTTGTGTTTCTTCCGTTTTCTAATAATTGTGCCAACAGTTGTTGCTTTCTCACCAAGCTGCTTGCATATTGTCCTGTAGCCAATCCCAGCCTGGAGCAGGTCTACAATTTTGTCCCTGGTGTCCTTAGATAGCTCTTTGGTCTTAACCATGGTGGATAGGTTGGAGTGTGATTGATTGAGTGTGTGGACAGGTGTCTTTTATACAGGTAACGAGTTCAAACAGGTACAATAAATACAGGTGAGGAGTGCAGAGTAGGAGGGCTTCTGAAAGAAAAACTAACAGGTCTGTGAGAGCGAGATTTCTTGCTGGTTGGTAGGTGATCAAATACTTATTTCATGCAATAAAATGCGATTTAATTATTTAAAAATCATACAATGTGATTTTTTTTTTGGATTTTATTTTTAGATTCTGTCTCTCACAGTTGAAGTGTACCTATGATAAAAATGACAGACCTCTCCATTCTTTGTAGGTGGGAAAGCTTGCAAAATCGGCAGTGTATCAAATACTTATTTTCCCTACTGCGGGCGTGTATGTATATATATATGTGTGTGTGTGTGTGTGTGTGTGTGTGTGTGTGTGTGTGTGTGTGTGTGTGTGTGTATGTACAGTACAGACCAAAAGTTTGGACACACCTCATTTAAAGATTTTTTATGTATTTTCATGACTATGAAAATTGTACATTCACACTGAAGGCATCAAAACTATGAATTAACACATGTGGAAATATATACTTAACAAAAAAGTGTGAAACAACTGAAAATATGTCTTATATTCTAGGTTCTTCAAAGTAGCCACCTTTTGCTTTGATGACTGCTTTGCACACTCTTGGCATTCTCTTGATGCGCTTCAAGTGGTAGTCACCGGAAATGGTCTTCCAACAATCTTGAAGGAGTTCCCGGAGATGCTTAGCACTTGTAGGCCCTTTTGCCTTCACTCGGCGGTCCAGCTCACCCCAAACCATCTCGATTGGGTTCAGGTCTGGTGACTGTGGAGGCCAGGTCATCTGGCGTAGCACCCCATCACTCGCCTTCTTGGTCAAATAGCCCTTACACAGCCTGGAGGTGTGTTTGGGGTCATTGTTCTTTTGAAAAATAAATGATGGTCCAACTAAACGCAAACCGGATGGAATAGCATGCCGCTGCCAGATGCTGTGGTAGCCATGCTGGTTCAGTATGCCTTCAATTTTGAATAAATCTCCAACAGTGTCACCAGCAAAGCACCCCCACACCATCACTCCTCCTCCTCCATGCTTCACTGTGTGAACCAGGCATGTAGAGTCCATCCGTTCACCTTTTATGCATCGCACAAAGACACGGTGGTTGGAACCAAAGATCTCAAATTTGGACTCATCAGACCAAAGCACAGATTTCCACTGGTCTAATGTCCATTCCTTGTGTTCTTTAGCCCAAACAAGTCTCTTCTGCTTGTTGCCTGTCCTTAGCAGTGGTTTCCTAGCAGCTATTTTACCATGAAGGCCTGCTGCACAAAGTCTCCTCTTAACAGTTGTTGAAGAGATGTTTCTGCTGCTAGAACTCTGTGTGGCATTGACCTGGTCTCTAATCTGAGCTGCTGTTAACCTGCGATTTCTGAGGCTGGTGACTCGGATAAACTTATCCTCAGAAGCAGAGGTGACTCTTGGTCTTCCTTTCCTGGGGCAGTCCTCATGTGAGACAGTTTCTTTGTAGCGCTTGATGGTTTTTGCAACTGCACTTGGGGACGCTTTCAAAGTTTTCACAATTTTTCGGACTGACTGACCTTCATTTCTTAAAGTAATGATGGCCACTCGTTTTTCTTTACTTAGAATTTGTATGATGGCAAGAAAAAAGCATCTAACAGTCTATTCAGTAGGACTATCAGCTGTGTATCCACCAGACTTCTGCACAACACAAGTGATGGTCCCAACCCCATTTATAAGGCAAGAAATCCCACTTATTAAACCTGACTGGGCACACCTGTGAAGTGAAAACCATTTCCGGTGACTACCTCTTGAAGCTCATCAAGAGAATGCCAAGAGTGTGCAAAGCAGCCATCAAAGCAAAAGGTGGCTACTTTGAAGAACCTAGAATATAAGACATATTTTCAGTTGTTTCACACGTTTTTGTTAAGTATATAATTCCACATGTGTTAATTCATAGTTTTGATGCCTTCAGTGTGAATGTACAATTTTCTTAGTCATGAAAATACAGATAAATCTTTAAATGAGAAGGTGTGTCCACCTTTTGGTCTGTACTGTATATATACACTGCTCAAAAAAATAAAGGGAACACTTAAACAACAGAATATAACTCCAAGTGCATCAAACTGTCCACTTAGGAAATGACACTGATTGACAATCAATTTCACATGCTGTTGTGCAAATGGAATAGACAATAGATGGAAATTATTGGCAATTATCAAGACACCCTCAAAGGATTGATTCTGCAGGTGGGGACCACAGACCACATCTCAGTACCAATGCTTTCTGGCAGATGTTTTGGTCACTTTTGAATGTTGGTTATGCTTTCACACTCGTGGTAGCATGAGACGGACTCTACAACCCACAGAAGTTGCTCAGGTAGTGCAGCTCATCCAGGATGGCACATCAGTGCGAGCTGTGGCAAGAAGGTTTGCTGTGTCTGTCAGCGTAGTGTCCAGAGGCTGGAGGTGCTACCAGGAGACAGGCCAGTACACCAGGAGACAAGGAGGGGGCCGTAGGAGGGCAACAACCCAGCAGCAGTACCGCTACCTCCGCCTTTGTGCAAGGAGGAACAGGGGGAGCACTGACAGAGCCCTGCAAAATGACCTCCAGCAGGCCACAAATGTTCATGTGTCTGCACAAACGGTTAGAAACCGACTCCATGAGGGTGGTATGAAGGCCCGACGTCCACAGATGGGGGTTGTGATCACATCCCAACATTGTGCAGGACGCTTGGCATTTGCCACAGAACACCAGGATTGGCAAAGTCGCCACTGGCGCCCTGTGCTCTTCACAGATGAAAGCAGGTTCACACTGAGCACATGTGACAGACATGACAGAGTCTGGAGACGCCGCGGAGAGCGATCTGCTGCCTGCAACATCCTTCAGCATGACCGGTTTGGCAGTGGGTCAGTAATGGTGTGGAGTGGCATTTCTTTGGAGGGCCGCACAGCCCTCCATGTGCTCGCCAGACGTAGCCTGACTGCCATTAGGTACCGAGATGAGATCCTCAGACCCCTTGTGAGACCATATGCTGGTGCGGTTGGCCCTGGGTTCCTCCTAATGCAGGACAATGCCAGACCTCATGTGGCTGGAGTGTGTCAGCAGTTCCTGCAAGATGAAGGCATTGAGCTATGGACTGTCCCACCCGTTCCCCAGACCTGAATCCGATTGAGCACATCTGGGACATCATGTCTCGCTCCATCCACCAACGTCACGTTGCACCATAGACTTTCCAGAAGTTGGCGGATGATTTAGTCCAGGTCTGGGAGGAGATCCCACAGGAGACCACCTCATCAGGAGCATGCCCAGGCGTTGTAGGGAGGTCATACAGGCACGTGGAGGCCGCACACAATACTGAACCTCATTTTGACTTGTTTTAAGGACATTACATCAAAGTTGGATCAGCCTGTAGTGTGTTTTTCCACTTTAATTTTGGGGGTGGCTCCAAATCCAGGCCTCCATTAGTTAATAAATTTGATTTCCATTGATGATTTTTATGTGATTTTGTTGTCAGCACATTCAGCTTTGTACAGAACAAAGTATTCAATGAGAATATTTCATTCATTCAGATCTAGGATGTGTTATTTGAGTGTTCCCTTTATTTTTTTGAGCAGTGTATGTATATGTGTGTGTATATATATAATTTTTTTTAATTTTTTTCAATACATATTTCACTTTGGAGCTGACATAAGTCATGGACATGGGCTCTGTATCATGATATGTCTCCAATTTAGCAAATCTAGATCATGAAAGTAACTCTGTGACCTGCCATGTTGTCACCCTGAGTAATATGCTATAGGTATCATTACTGAGTCATATAGTGATGAAGTGATTGACAGTTGCTCCTGCTTTCTATCGAGCGTCTCTCCTGCTCTCTCTCTCGAGCGTCTCTCCTGCTCTCTCTCTCGAGCATCTCTCCTGCTCTCTCTCGAGCGTCTCTCCTGCTCTCTCTCTCTAGCTTCTCTCCTGCTCTTTCTCTCGAGCGTCTCTCCTGCTCTCTCTCTCTCGAGCGTCTCTCCTGCTCTCTCTCTCGAGCGTCTCTCCTGCTCTCTCTCTCGAGCGTCTCTCCTGCTCTCTCTCTCGAGCGTCTCTCCTGCTCTCTCTCTCGAGCGTCTCTCCTGCTCTCTCTCTCTTGAGCGTCTCTCCTGCTCTCTCTCTCTCGAGCGTCTCTCTCTCTCTAGCGTCTCTCCTGCTCTCTCTCTCTCGAGCATCTCTCCCGCTCTCTCTCTCTCGAGCGTCTCTCCTGCTCTCTCTCTCGAGCGTCTCTCCTGCTCTCTCTCTCTCTCGAGCGTCTCTCCTGCTCTCTCTCTCGAGCGTCTCTCCTGCTCTCTCTCTCTCTCTCGAGCGCCTCTCCTGCTCTCTCTCTCGAGCGTCTCTCTTGCTCTCTCTCTCGAGCGTCTCTCCTGCTCTCTCTCTCGAACGTTTCTCCTGCTCTCTCTCTCGAGCGTCTCTCCTGCTCTCTCTCTCTCGAGCGTCTCTCCTGCTCTCTCTCTCTCGAGCGTCTCTCCTGCTCTCTCTCTCGAGCGTCTCTCCTGCGCTCTCTCTCTCAAGCGTCTCTCCTGCTCTCTCTCTCTCGAGCGTCTCTCCTGCTCTCTCTCTCTCGAGCGTCTCTCCTGCTCTCTCTCTCGAGCGTCTCTCCTGCTCTCTCTCGAGCGTCTCTCCTGCTCTCTCTCGAGCGTCTCTCCTGCTCTCTCTCTCGAGCGTCTCTCCTGCTCTCTCTCTCTCGAGCGTCTTTCTAGCGTCTCTCCTGCTCTCTCTCTCGAGCGTCTCTCCTGCTCTCTCTCGAGCGTCTCTCCTGCTCTCTCTCTCTCGAGCGTCTCTCCTGCTCTCTCTCTCTCGAGCGTCTCTCCTGCTCTCTCTCTCTAGCGTCCCTCCTGCTCTCTCTCGAGCGTCTCTCCTGCTCTCTCTCTCTAGCGTCTCTCCTGCTCTCTCTCTCGAGCGTCTCTCCTGATCTTGAGCGTCTCTCCTGCTCTCTCTCTCTCTCTCGAGCGTCTCTCCTGCTCTCTCTCTCTCGAGCGTCTTTCTAGCGTCTCTCCTGCTCTCTCTCTCGAGCGTCTCTCCTGCTCTCTCTCTCTCGAGCGTCTCTCCTGCTCTCTCTCTCGAGCGTCTCTCCTGCTCTCTCTCTTGAGCGTCTCTCCTGCTCTCTCTCTCTCTCGAGCGTCTCTCCTGATCTCGAGCATCTCTCCTGCTCTCTCTCTCGAGCGTCTTTCTAGCGTCTCTCCTGCTCTCTCTCTCTCGAGCGTCTTTCTAACGTCTCTCCTGCTCTCTCCAGCCCTTGTCTGCTTGATCGCTGATACTGCCATACTTTGTGGTCTGTATACACTGTGTTCCAAATTATTATGCAAATATTATTTTCTCAGATTTTCCCAAATTACCTATATGAATTGCAGTCATTGTAATTTTCCAGTCAATAACTATTAGAGTACAATTGAAAGGTTTTTGTACAAACTGCCTATGATAACAGTATATTTAAAAAAATAAAACACTCAAACTGCACTCAAAATGCATGTTCCAAATTATTATGCACAGCAGAGTTTTCAACCTTTTCATTTTAATAAAGAACAAAAAAATGGTCTTTTTTGAAATTATAAGCATTAGCAGGTTATTACACACTGAAATCAAACAGTTTTCAACTCAAAATTTTATTCTAGGTGATGTTACATTTGCACATAGGACCGCTTGTTCGAAAGGAGCTTCTGAACTCTCTCGTCCATTGAATTTGTCAGGTTTTGGATGGTTTCTGCTTCAATTGTTTTGCATGAGGACAGAATACCCTCCCAGAGCTGTTGCTTAGATGTGAACTGCCTCCCGCCATCATAGACACTCCTTTTGATGATGCTCCAGAGGTTCTCAATGGGGTTGAGGTCAGGGGAGCATGGGGGCCACACCATAAGTTTGTCCCCTTTTATGCCCATAGCAGCCAGAGATGCAGATGTGTTATGTGCAGCATGAGACGGGGCATTATCATGCATGAAAATGATCTTGCTGCGGAATGCACGGTTCTTCTTCTTGAACCATGGAAGCAAGTGCTGTTTGAGAAACTCAACATACATTATGGAGTTCATCTTTACCCCTTCAGGGATCCTAAAAGGGCCGACAATCTCTCTCCCCATGATTCCAGCCCAAAACATTACTCCACCTCCTCCTTGTTGGCGCTGTAGCCGTGTTTGCATGGGGTGTCCATCAACCAGCCATCCTCCACTCCATCCATCTGGACCATCAAGATCATTTCATGCATGATAATGCACCGTCTCATGATGCACATAACACATCTGCATCTCTGGCTGCTATGGGCATAAAAGGGGACAAACTTATGGTGTGGCCCCCATGCTCCCCTGACCTCAACCCCATTCAGAACCTCTGGAGCATCATCAAAAGGAGTGTCTATGATGGCGGGAGGCAGTTCACATCTAAGCAACAGCTCTGGGAGGGTATTCTGTCCTCATGCACAACAATTAAAGCAGAAACCATCCAAAACCTGACAAATTCAATGGACGAGAGAGTTCAGAAGCTCCTTTCGAACAAGGGGTCCTATGTGCAAATGTAACATCACCTAGAATAAAGTTTTGAGTTGAAAACTGTTTGATTTCAGTTTGTAATAACCTGCTAATGCTTAGAATTTCAAAAATGACCATTTTTTTGTTCTTTATTAAAATGAAAAGGTTGAAAACTCTGCTGTGCATAATAATTTGGAACATGCATTTTGAGTGCAGTTTGAGTTTTTTATTTTTTAAAAAATATACTGTTATCATAGGCAGTTTGTACAAAAACCGTTCAATTGTACTCTAATAGTTATTGACTGGAAAATTACAATGACTGCAATTCATATAGGTAATTTGGGAAAATCTGAGAAAATATTATTTGCATAATAATTTGGAACACAGTGTATATGTACAATTTTAATATGATCAATAGAAATATGTAAATATATTATATATATACACACACTGCTCAAAAAATAAAGGGAACACTTAAACATCACAACTCCAAGTCAATAACACTTCTGTGAAATCTACCTGTCCAGTTATGAAGCAACACGGATTGTGAATCAATTTCTCCTGCTGTTGTGCAAATGGAGCAGACAACTGGTAGAAATGATAGGCAATTAGCCAGATACCCCCTATAAAGGAGTGGTTCTGCAGGTGGTGACCACAGACCATTTCTCTGTTCTCATTCTTTTTGGCTGATGTTTTGGTCACTTTTTCATTTTGCCATTGCTCTCACCCCTAGAGGTACATTAGCATTAGGCAGTGTCTACAGTACAACCCACAGAAGTTGCTCAGGTAGTGCCGTTCATCCAGGATGGCACATCAGTGCGAGCTGTGGCAAGAAGTGTAGCTGTGTCTGTCAGCACAGTGTCCAGAGCATGGAGCAGATACCAGGAGATGTGCAGGGAGCCATAGGAGGGCAACAACCCAGCAACAGGACCGTTACCTCCTCCTTTGTGCAAGGAGGAACAGGAGGAGCACTGCCAGAGCCCTGCAAAATGACCTCCAGCTGGCCACAAATGTGCATGTGTCTGCACAAACGGTTAGAAACCGACTCCATGAGGGTGGTATGAGGGCCCGATGTCCACAGATGGGGGTTGTGCTCACAGCCCAACACCGAGCAGGACGCTTGACATTTGCCACAGAACACCAGGATTGGCAAAGTCGCCACTGGTGCCCTCTGCTCTTCACAGATGAAAGCTCAGTATTGTGTGTGGCCTCCACGTGCCTGTATGACCTCCCTACAACGCCTGGGCATGCTCCTGATGAGGTTGCGGATGGTCTCCTGTGGGATCTCCTCCCAGACCTAGACTAAAGCATCAGCCAACTCCTGAACAGTCAGTGGTGCAACGCGACGTTGGTGGATGTGACTCGCCCCCTGGGCCGTGGGGTACTCGGATCCGGGCAGTAGGGGAACGATGGGAGTAGTAGTGGCAACCCGGTTTCGTGGCTCAGGGTGGTCAGGCCAGTGGTAGTCCGTTATGTGCTGATGTTTATGTCCGACTACGCCACCCGTGGATTTGCGGTTATTAGGAACCGCCGCTGCATGCCGACCGCTGGGGCTGATGAGGTGTGCAGCTAGGGTAGTGTGACTCCCCACGGGAAGAGTGCGGCCCCAGGGCAGTATAGTGGATGGTGGGAGTGATGGTGGTGAGAGTCCCAGTGCTGATAGTGCTGGAGAAGCAAGGAGCACACAGACAACAGGTTGCAGTCCAGGGTCTTTACTAGAACAGGTAAATTGACCCATAAACAGTCCCGGCTAGGAGGGGGACCTGGATGTCTGAGAGCAACGGGGAAATTGGCCCTGGTCAGGGTGAGGGTGTAGGCCTACCGTGCTTTCTGCGCTCCTTCTGGCTATCTCCTCCTGATAGGGTAACAGCCCACGTTTCCAAGCTTTCCATGTATTCTCGCCTGTATGGCCTGCGACGTGGGTTCCTTTCTGCTCCCAGCCTTGTACGGCTTTACTGGTACCTTCTGTTGTGGCAGGGCCTCCAGGCTTCTTAGGCCAAGGAATATACAGTCCCCTGCGCACTGGTTCTCTGCTGGGGGATGTGGAATCCTCTCAGCCTCAGACACCAAAGTCTGGTAAATTAAGTCCTCTTTCTGCCAAGACAGGCTCTCTTCGCCTCTTGTCTCTGGCTTGTGGCTCTCCTCCTGCCACACTTCCTCTTAGGTGCAGTGCAACTGTCTGTCCCTGTTCTGCTCTGGGACAAGTCTCAATGCTGAGACAGGCCATCCAGTTCTCTCTAACCCTGCCCCCAGCACCAGCTTTTATAGGGGCAGCCTGCTCCCCCTACTGGCCTGAGACAGGAGGCATTGCATGCTAATGTTCCCCTGACTAGAGAACCTCCCCCTTGCTCTCAGACACAGCTTTAATACATTTTGTGGCATCCAGGCCAGGGTGACACATTCCCCCCTAGTGAAATTTAGTACTCCGGGACTAAACAATAAACAAAGACAATAAAACATTAATAGACATTAATAGACAGACGACGCACAAATTGAGTTCTTAAGGTCACAGTGTGGCCTGTGACCGGGTGTCCATATCACCAATACAACGGGGAGCCTTAACCAGGTGGGGGTCTGTCCTACCCCAAGTCCTTCACAGTCTTAGTTCATTCCTTGGTTAGGCTCCGAACGCAGTCCATACCAGGTCCCGGTTATAAAAAGTCCATAACCTGTGAGTCCTTACAGTAACTGCAAGAAACTGAAACACGGAATTACCAAACATGCATGTAACTTTGCAAACAATTCAACATTTGGCAACAAGGTTATTTACAATTTTAGTGCGCTCTATATTCTCCAGCGAGCGGGTATCAGCCCCTTTGTGCTCCTGGTTGACCTACGTAGCCCACTGTCTGGTGGTGGACCAACCTGGCTTTCCCCACTAGCGTTAGGGGTACAGCTATCAGCTGGGTGTACAGGTAGGGAAGGCAGCTGTCTGTGGGTCCTTTGGCTTACCGCAGGCATGGCAGGCTCACTGTCAGCAGAGGGTTGACTCTCCTGGGCTGCTGGTACAGGCTCTTCTGCCTCTGGAACCGCTTGCTCCTCTTCACCTTCCGGCTCTGGTGTTGGTTGTTGCTGTGCCGGTTGCAGGAAATGCAGGACGGGTACCACTATGGCATCATTTATGCGAGTCCAGGACTGAGGGAACTCTCCGAGAACGGTGCTGATCATTTCTTCCTTGTCCTCTGCGGGTTCAAGGTCACTCTGATCCTCTTCTGCACTACGGAGTTGCTCGGGGCATCTTTTGAGATGGTCTCTGGAGACAGTACTAGTGGTTTCTCCTCCGTCCTTGGTGATCACGCACACCTTCGGGTTGTCGTGATCAGACTGCAGTACGGTGTAGGGTTCCCTTTCCCACTGGTCGTCCAACTTGTGAAGCCTTCTTTTTCGCTTTAGGACTTGCTCACCAGGTTCTAGGGGACCAGCAGGGGCGTGTTGGTTGAAGAGTTTTTCTTGCCTCTCTCTCACCTGGGCCAGGCTCTTCTCCACAGTCTACTGCACCTTCTTGTACTGCAGTTGCCTTTCCGTATCCCAGTCCGCATCCGGGGAGGTGTCCTCAGGCGTTAGGACTCCCATCTCCAGGTCTATAGGCAGCTTACCCGGTCTGGGTCGCATCAGGTAAGCCGGGGTGCAGTTGGTAGCATTCACCGGGATATGATTGTATAAGTCTATCAGGTCCGGCAGTTTTTCTGGCCACAGGCTGCGCTCCTCCAGGGGCAACGTCTTCAGGAGATCAATGACTATATTGTTCATCTTCTCACACATCCCGTTGGTTTGTGGGTGGTAAGGCGTTGTCCGAATCTTCTTACAGCCATAGAGGTTGCCGAACTCCTGGAAGATTTCAGCCTCGAACGCTGGACCCTGGTCTGTCAGGACCTGTTCCGGATACCCGTGTGGACGGCAGAAATATTGCTGGAAGGCTCTGGCCGCTGTTTGGGCTGTCAAGTCTTTTACTGGGACCACCACTAGAAAACGGGAATAGTGGTCCACGATTGTCAGGGCATAGATGTATCCTGACCGGCTGGGAGCCAATTTGACATGGTCCAGAGCTACCAGCTCAAGAGGCTGCGTGGTGACGATGGGCCTCAAGGGTGTCTTCTGGCTGGTGCGGTCCTTCCTCCTTAGGTGACAAGGGCCACAGTCTCTGCACCATTTTTCTACAGCTCCTCTCATGCCGACCCAAAAGAACCTTCCTCTTAGTAGGAACTCCAGTTTCTTCCAACCGAACCGATGTGTCCCGCTCTGTCATGGTAAGCCCCCAGGACCATAGCTGCATCCCGCCTTGGGACCACGACTTGCCAGGTCAGCTCGTGCGTCCGGTGGTTGACAATCCTTCTGCACAACTTGCCTTCGTAGAGGAACAGCTTGCTCTTCTCTTTCCATAGCTGCTTGGCTTCCTCTGGAGCATCCGGATCTATGCGGGCATCTTCCTGGGTCAGCAGATCTTTCACCAGGCGGATGGCAGGGTCACTATCTTGGGTCTCGGCCCAGCTGTGTTGAGGTAGGGGATTTATCATCACGGTTGTTAGATCCTCCTCCTTCACGCGGTGGGAGTATTGAGCAGCTCCATACCGGTAAAAAAGCGGGGAGTTCTACCTCCTCCAGCTCTTCTGGGTCTTCGTCACCTTCAGATAAGTGAGGCATCCTCGATAGGGCGTCAGCGTTGGCATTGGTTTTGCCGGCCCGGTACTTGATCAGTCATAGTTGGAGAGACGGGCCATCCACCGCTGTTCTAGGGCACCCAGTCTTGCATTGTCCAGGTGTGTCAACGGGTTGTTGTCCGTGTACACGGTGAACTTTGCGGAGGCCAGGTAATGCTTGAAGCGTTCCGTCACGGCCCACACCACCGCCAAGAATTCTAGCTTGAAGGAGCTGTAATTCTCCGGGTTCCTCTTGGTGGGTCTCAGCTTCCGGCTGGCGTACGCGATCACCCTTTCTCTGCCCTGTTGGTTTTGGAACAGTACGGCTCCCAGTCCCACATTACTGGCATCTGTGTGGAGAATGAAAGGCTGGCCATAATCAGGGTAGGCCAGGATCTCGTCCCCTGTGAGGGCCATCTTTAGCTGGCGGAAGGACTCCTCTTCCGGTTTATCCCACTTGAAGGGCGGCTTTTGGCTCCTGGACTTAGACTGTCCGATCAGGAGATCCTGCATAGGAGCTGCCATCTTAGTGAACCCGGGGATGAACCTTCGGTAGTAGCCTACCAACCCGAGAAACTGTCTCACCTCTTTGATGTTCGAGGGGCTTGGCCAGCTCTTGATTGCCGTGACCTTGTCAGGGTCGGGGGCCACTCCTTCCGCGCTTACCACGTGCCCTAGGTACTGGTCCTTTGGTTTCAGCAGGTGACACTTCGATGGTTTCACCTTCAGGCCATAGCCTGCCAGGGCTTCGAACACCTCGGCCAGGTGCTTTAGGTGGTCCTCGTAGGTCTTCGAATAGACGATCACGTCGTCCAGGTAAAGGAGGACCGTCTCGAAGTTTCGGTGCCCTAGACATCATTCCATCAGCCTCTGGAAGGTCCCTGGTGCGTTGCAGAGCCCGAAGGGCATACAGTTGAACTCACTCAGTCCCATCGGGGTGGTGAAGGCAGTCTTCTCCTTGTCAGCCTCTGCCACAGGAACCTGCCAGTACCCGCTAGTAAGGTCCAAAGTAGAAAAGAAGTTAGCAGATTTTAGTGCGGCTAAAGACTCCTCTATTCTAGGCAGCGGATATGCGTCTTTGTGGGTGATACGGTTGATTTGTCTATAGTCCACGCACATTCTCATGGTGCCGTCTTTCTTTTTGACCAGAACCAAGGGGGCTGCCCAGGGGCTACAGCTGTCTCTAATAACCCCAGCTTCTTTCATCTCTCTTAGCATGCCCTTTGCGTTCTGATAATGTGCAGGGGGTACAGGTCTGTGCCTCTCTTTTATTGGTGGGTGGCTCCCTGTGGGGATGTGGTGTTCTATCCCTTTTACTCTGCCGAAGTCTAGCGGGTGCTTACTAAAGACTCTCTCGTACTCCTGTACCACCCGGTAGACTCCTTGTTTTTGGTGCAGGGGAGTGGAGTCAGCACCCACATGGAGTTTCTGGCACCAGTCCTCCTTTTGTTTCTGGGAGCCATTACCCTCCGCCTGAGGAGATGGAGGCAAGGGTTCCACGGCCCTGATAGCTTTGTGTTCGACAACAAACAGTTTGGCGAGTGTAGCGTACCTGGGTAAGTGTACTTCCCTCTCCCCAATGTTGAGGATGCGGACGGGCACCCTCCCATGACGGACATCAACCACCCCCCGGGCTGTCAAAATGGTGGGCCTGCTGTCTGAGTACACGGGTTCTACCATGGCTTGGTAGTCTCTACCTCTCAACCCGATTGCAGTCCGACACCAGATCATCATTTCACTTTTGGGAGGCATGGAAATGGGGAATGGGTCACTCAGTCTTACGCTACCGATCTCACCACCAGACAGTTCTACCTGCTGCCGTCTCATCAGGGCTTTTATCTCCTTGTTGAGGACTCTCTGTTGGCTGGAACTAGCATTCACCGCCACCTGTTGTAGAATTATAATTACCTCTGAAAGACAATTTTCAATTACGTTAGTACCCACAGTTATTTTAGGGTGACTTTCACGACGGTCAATGTCCACAATAATCACCCCCTGTGCCGGCAGTTCAACTTTACCAATTTTAATGGTCATCTCCTTGAACCCCATCTGCGGCACGGGTAAGCCATTACTGGCGATGATGCTCAAGTTATTGTCTGGATACCGTGTGATATCAGCATCAGTCCAATACTGCTTAAAAAGTACATAAGGGATAGTGGTTACTTGTGACCTATTATCCAGCAAGGCGCTCATGGGGATACCGTCCAGCACCATGGGTAAAACCGGGCGCCCCCCAACGTACTTATTACGCCAATTGTAAGGGCCTGGTGATCTTATGCCTGGGGGTTGGCCCTTTGCCCCAGGTTGGACCCTTTTAAATTACAGTACCTGGAAATGTGTCCGGGCTGGTTGCATCGACGGCAAATGGGCTGTCCATCCTCTGCGTAGCGGTCTGTGGGCCTCCCTCGGAACGACGGGATCCTCCTCTGTCGACGCCACGGGACATCCTCCGGACTTGAAGCCAGCTCGATGGGTCTTGACGGGTCCACTTGCAACGCCTGGACGGTCCTGGTCAACGCCGCGACGCTCCTGGTCAGCTCCTGGACTTGGTGGTGCAGGTCTTTCGACGGGGCTTGGTTCAGGGCCTGTGCATCAGCCCCCACGGGATCCATAGAGGAGGGCGCCGCCTCCTGGTGGTTGGTGAGAGCAGGGCGCCGGGGGTTTATAGCGCCACTGGTTGCAGATTCACGGAGCACCCTTATGGCCCTGTCCTTAAATTGGGCAAAGGTTAGGTCGGGGTTCTGAAAGAACATGAGACGCAGTAGGGCCCTGTGGGCGCTAGACAGCAGACCTTCTATGAATTGTTCTGTTAGCAGCTTATCTGTTTCCTGCACACTGCCAGGGTCAGTTTGTTGAATAGCCCTCAAGGCTTCCTGCAGATTTAGGGCATAGTCTCTGATGCTGTCCTGTGCCCGCTGCTTACATCCATAGAACCTCATTTTAATCTCAGCGGAGGTACGTGTGTCAAAGGTACCCCGCAGCCGGGCCAGAATACCCTTCACAGTCCTTTTATCCTCAGTGGGCCATGATTTTACCTCCCTTTGGGCTGCGCCAGTTAACTGCCCTGTCAATATGCTGACCTTCTGTTCCTCTGTCAGGGGGTAAACGTGGAACAAACT
The DNA here is from genome assembly GCF_046119375.1 of Phyllobates terribilis. Lineage (NCBI taxonomy): Eukaryota > Metazoa > Chordata > Amphibia > Anura > Dendrobatidae > Phyllobates > Phyllobates terribilis. The sequence continues at coordinate 761,185 of NW_027362895.1, forward strand.
GTATAGCCTTTCCTTGAAGTCAGTTAGGGCATGGGGCTCCCCTGAGTATTTGGGCAGCCAGGCCGCTCCAGGGATGTAGGGCAGGGAAAAGGGCATCACCGCTGCTGCAGCTGCGTTGGTGGTAGTGGGCGCCTCTGTGTCCGACATCTTCCTCCCCCCTAGTTAAGCGTGGCCTACCTTCCGACGATCCTCTTCTGTAGGCCGCGGCTCCGCTGCTGCTGCTCTGGACGAGGACCTTGCGTCGCGTCCTGATGACGTCAGCGTCGCTCTCTCTCCCTTCCAGGACCTTGCGCAGCGTCGGTGCGTGGGGCGGAGCTTCGGATCTCGCGCGGTTTTGAAGTCCACGCCCCTCTTCTTCCCGCGCGGCGTCCTGAAGATGGCGTCCGATGGCGAGAAACAGCTGCGGATGGCGGGAAGACGGCAGAAGACGGCGGGAAACAGTCCAAGATGGCGTCTGATGGCGGGAATCGGCTCCGGATGGCGGGAAACGACTCCGGACGGCGGGAAACTTCGCCACAGGTAAGTTACAAAAGTCTTTTTCAGGCACGCAGTACCCGGTGGTTGCGGGCATGAAATCCTGCCGACTACGCCAAAGCTGACTCGCCCCTTGGGCCGTGGGGCACTCGGATCCGGGCAGTAGGGGAACGATGGGAGTAGTAGTGGCAACCCGGTTCCGTGGCTCAGCGTGGTCAGGCCAGTGGTAGTCCGTTATGTGCTATTGATTATGTCCGACTACGCCACCCGTGGATTGCGGTTATTAGGAACCACCGCTGCATGCCGACCGCTGGGGCTGATGAGGTGTGCAGCTAGGGTAGTGTGACTCCCCACGGGAAGAGTGCGGCCCCAGGGCAGTATAGTGGATGGTGGGAGTGATGGTGGTGAGAGTCCCAGTGCTGATAGTGCTGGAGAAGCAAGGAGCACACAGACAACAGGTTGCAGTCCAGGGTCTTTACTAGAACAGGTAAATTGACCCATAAACAGTCCCGGCTAGGAGGGGGACCTGGATGTCTGAGAGCAACGGGGAAATTGGCCCTGGTCAGGGTAAGGGTGTAGGCCTACCGTGCTTTCTGCGCTCCTTCTGGCTATCTCCTCCTGATAGGGTAACAGCCCACGTTTCCAAGCTTTCTGTGTATTCTCGCCTGTATGGCCTGCGACGTGGGTTCCTTTCTGCTCCCAGCCTTGTACGGCTTTACTGGTCCCTTCTGTTGTGGCAGGGCCTCCAGGCTTCTTAGGCCAAGGAATATACAGTCCCCTGCGGACTGGTTCTCTGCTGGGGGATGTGGAATCCTCTCAGCCTCAGACACCAAAGTCTGGTAAATTAAGTCCTCTTTCTGCCAAGACAGGCTCTCTTCGCCTCTTGTCTCTGGCTTGTGGCTCTCCTCCTGCCACACTTCCTCTTAGGTGCAGTGCAACTGTCTGTCCCTGTTCTGCTCTGGGACAAGTCTCAATGCTGAGACAGGCCATCCAGTTCTCTCTAACCCTGCCCCCAGCACCAGTTTTTATAGGGGCAGCCTGCTCCCCCTACTGGCCTGAGACAGGAGGCATTGCATGCTAATGTTCCCCTGACTAGAGAACCTCCCCCTTGCTATCAGACACAGCTTTAATACATTTTGTGGCATCCAGGCCAGGGTGACACAGATGGAGCGAGACATGATGTCCCAGATGTGCTCAATCGGATTCAGGTCTGGGGAACAGGCGGGCCAGTCCATAGCTTCAATGCCTTCACCTTGCAGAAACTGCTGACACACTCCAGCCACATGAGGTCTGGCAATGTCCTGCATACTGCATAAGGGGCATAATGGGGGCATTACACTGTGTGGGGGCATAATACATACTACATAAGGGGCATAATGGGGGCATTAAACTTTTTGGGGCATCATACATACTGCATAAGGGGCATAATGGGGGCAATACACTGTGTGGGGGCATCATACATACTGCATAAGGGGCATAATGGGGGCATTACATTGTGTGGTAGCATCATACATCTTGTATAAGGGGCATAATGGGGGCATTACACTGTGTGGGAGCATCATACATACTGCATGAGGGGCATAATGGTGGCATACACTGTGTGGTGCATCATACATACTGTATAAGGGGCATAATGGGGGCATTACACTGTGTGGGGCATCATATATACTGTATAAGGGGCATAATGGGGCATTACACTGTGTGGGGGCATCATACATACTGCATAAGGGGCATAATGGGGGCATTACACTGTGTGGGGGCATCATACATACTGCATAAGGAGCATAATGGGGGCATTACACTGTGTGGGGGCATCATGTATACTGCATAATGGGGGCATTACACTGTGTGGGGGCATCATACATCCTGCATAAGGGGCATAATGGGGGCATTACACTGTGTGGGGGGCATCATACATCCTGCATAAGGGGCATAACACTGTGTGGGGGCATCATACATCCTGCATAAGGGGCATAATGGGGGCATTACACTGTGTGGGGGGCATCATACATACTGCATAAGGGGCATAATGGGGGCATTACACTGTGTGGGGGCATCATACATCCTGCATAAGGGGCATAATGGGGGCATTACACTGTGTGGGGGCATCATACATCCTGCATAAGGGGCATAATGGGGGCATTACACTGTGTGGGGGCATCATACATACTGCATGAGGGGCATAATGGGGGCATTACACTGTGGGGGGCATCATGCATCCTACATAAGGGGCATAATGGGGGCATTACACTGTGTGGGGGCATAATACATACTACATAAGGGGCATAATGGGGGCATTAAACTTTTTGGGGCATCATACATACTGCATAAGGGGCATAATGGGGGCAATACACTGTGTGGGGGCATCATACATACTGCATAAGGGGCATAATGGGGGCATTACATTGTGTGGTAGCATCATACATCTTGTATAAGGGGCATAATGGGGGCATTACACTGTGTGGGAGCATCATACATACTGCATGAGGGGCATAATGGTGGCATACACTGTGTGGTGCATCATACATACTGTATAAGGGGCATAATGGGGGCATTACACTGTGTGGGGCATCATATATACTGTATAAGGGGCATAATGGGGCATTACACTGTGTGGGGGCATCATACATACTGCATAAGGGGCATAATGGGGGCATTACACTGTGTGGGGGCATCATACATACTGCATAAGGAGCATAATGGGGGCATTACACTGTGTGGGGGCATCATGTATACTGCATAAGGGGCATAATGGGGGCATTACACTGTGTGGGGGCATCATACATCCTGCATAAGGGGCATAATGGGGGCATTACACTGTGTGGGGGGCATCATACATCCTGCATAAGGGGCATAACACTGTGTGGGGGCATCATACATCCTGCATAAGGGGCATAATGGGGGCATTACACTGTGTGGGGGGCATCATACATACTGCATAAGGGGCATAATGGGGGCATTACACTGTGTGGGGGCATCATACATCCTGCATAAGGGGCATAATGGGGGCATTACACTGTGTGGGGGCATCATACATCCTGCATAAGGGGCATAATGGGGGCATTACACTGTGTGGGGGCATCATACATACTGCATAAGGGGTATAATGGGGGCATTACACTGTGGGGGGCATCATGCATCCTACATAAGGGGCATAATGGGGGCATTACACTGTGTGGGGGCATCATACATACTGCATAAGGGGTATAATGGGGGCATTACACTGTGGGGGGCATCATGCATCCTACATAAGGGGCATAATGGGGGCATTACACTGTGTGGGGGCATCATACATTCTGTATAAGGGGCATAATGGGGGCATTACACTGTGGGGCCAGTAAAGGGGCCCTTTACTATGAGAACAATACGTTTCCTCCCTTCCTGTCTCCATAGTTGTGTCGTATGTATCTATTACAGGAAACAGAACAAAAACCTTATGATTCTTATAAAGGGGCAACAGAAGACCCCAAAAGAGTCTCTGTGCTCAAGGGGTTAATGCCCCCTGCGCCCAGTAATGGGGGATCCCCACATACCTCCACCTGCAGAGCCGCCACCACATATATGGCTGCTCTGTGCGCACAGGAGCTGTGATGAGGTCACAGGAGGGGAAGAGTCAGGGGTCACATGATCAGGGGCCTCAGTGGATGTGTGACACCCCAGGGGTCTGGTTGCCACAGTGATAGAGATATTATGTCTGAGAGCAGGTGGGAGGTCCTTTGGTCAGGGATCCTGTGCATGCCACACCTCCTGCCCAGTCTTGGGAGGGGAAGGACTTCCCCTATATAAACCTGGGGCTGAGGCAGGGTAGGGAGTTCTGAGAGGAGAAGACAGGGAGCAGAGCTGCTCTATGGGCTCTGCTCCACAGGCAGGCCCTGTCCAGGGGCCTGAGCCTGGAGTCAAGGAGAGTAGAGACAAGAAACAGTCATATGAAGAAACAGCAGAAGCTCAGTGGGAGCAATACTAATACGAGTCAGGGGCTGGCAGCTGCAGAGCTCGCCCTGACTGAGAAGCTTTCTTACCGGACCCGGCGTCCGAGGCTGTGGGGACTAACTCTTACCCAGCAGCAGAAGCCGACCGGCAGGGGATTTCAGGTCCTCAGGCCCAGAAACCCGAAGGCACGGTCACACGCGTGGGACCAGCACCGCCATCGTGGAGCGGAAGCCATTAGAAGGCCCCGAGTCACCGGCCATACGGGTGAGCACCACACGGTACACTCAGGGACGTGGGCTACTTATATCCGCTTCTAGCAAGGTAGCCAGAAGAGTACAGTCAGTTTGGGAGGCCTACAACTCCGCCTGGCCAGGGGAGATCCCATCTGCTCAAGGACTGACCAGGCCCCGTTCGCTAGCAAGTACTTCGGGAGGGTCTATCGTTGTTACCAGTAAAGACCCTGAATTACACCGCACCGTCTCTGAGTGGTTCCTGCTACCCCCATTTTCCACGTCGGCTGCCCTGAGGCCATACCCCTCCCGTTGGGGGTTATACTATCACGCTGCACAATTCTACACCGGCCTCAGCGGTCTGCCCTGCAGCGGCAGCTCCATAGCTGCAAATCAACGGGTGGCGTAGTCGACACTCAAATAACATCTATCAAGACTGCCACACACTGAGTTGACTCCCTGGGCACGGACCGGGTCCCCGCCACTCGGAGACTACAACCCTCATCTGATCCGGTTCTGGGTAAGCCCCGTGCGCGAGACGCTGCGCGACACAGCAGGCCCAGGGGCGCGTCAGATGCAGGACTCTGCTGTGCTGGTTGTCATGGTGCTGGATGAGCTGAAGTTTATGTGTGGGGTCAGGAGTAGTGTTGAGCGATACCTTCCGATATCGGGAAATATCGTATCAGATTGGATAGGACCGATACCCAAAAGTATCGGATATCGCCGATTCCGATACCGGAAACCAATGCAAGTCAATGGGACACTAATATCGGAAAGCCATCCCAGCGTGAGAGAATTCTCCTGATTGTTTAAAAGCCGGCGGGCGGTAAAAAGCCGCCGGCTTTTAAACAATCACACAGCCCCATACTGCTTCCCCGCAGCCTCCCACCCCGATCCTGCGCTCTCCCCGCCACCTCCCATCCCGATCGTAAGTTAGGACCGGGCGGGGAGCGCAGCACCAAGGAGCAGGGAGCGAAGGACCCGGGCGGGGAAGCCGGCAGTGAAAAGACTACACCGCCGGCTTTCCCGTTCTGTGCTGCGCTCTCCCGCCGGTTATTTCAAATGAACAGCTGAGGTATCAGGTGATGCTGATCAGCTGTTCATTTGAAGTAGCCGCGGTGCCCTCAGAGGGTTCATGTGAGTTCATGCTTCACTGCATGAACTCACATGAACTTTCCCACGGCCGCACAGGTCAGCCTCACCTCCCAGACCATCAGACCCATCATGATTGGTGTGTGCGCAGGTGTCTGTGCGATGTGTGCGGGTGTGTGCGCGATGTCTGCGGGTGTCTGCGTGCAGGCAGACATAGGCTAATGTGACACTACTACTCCCATCGGCCTATGTCTGTCCCCCGTCCACTTGTGCCAGCAGGATCAGCTCGATGGGAGCAGTAGCTATTTTAGCTGCCCCATATGTTATTTTTGCCCCTATACATCTTTTATGTTTTTAGGCCCCCCATATATTTTTTTTGTTTTTGGTCCCCAATAAATTTTAAATACATTTTTCATTGGTGGCCAGTGGTTACCTAAAATAAATTAGTTCATACATTACCTGTCCCCGCCGATCGCCACCTAAAATAAAGTAAAAAATAAAAAACTACACCTATACTCACCTAGACACCTAATTCCCCGAAGCCATCGATCTCCTGTAATAAAATATAAAATAATAAACCACAACCTTATCCTTACCCCTCCGTAGTAGTCCACGAGTGTCCCACGAAGATCTCCAGTTTAGAGCAGCCACATAAAATGTGACCGCTCTAAACCACTGCCGCCGCTAGAATGACGGGGCCGTAAAGCAGCCCCATCATTGCATAAACCGGTGTCTAGGTGAGTATAGGTGTAGTTTTTTATTTTTTACTTTATTTTAGGTGGCGATCAGGTAATGTATGAACTAATTTATTTTAGGTAACCACTGGCCACCAATGAAAAATGTATTTAAAATTTATTGGGGACCAAAAACAAAAAAAATATATGGGGGGCCTAAAAACATAAAAGATGTATAGGGGCAAAAATAACATATGGGGCAGTTTAAATAGCAGGATCAGGCTGATGGGAACTACTGCTCCCATCGAGCTGATCCTGCTGGCACGAGTGGACGGGGGACAGACAAAGGCCGATGTGAGTAGTAGTGTCACATCGGCCTATGTCTGCCTGCACGCAGACACCCGCAGACATCGCGCACACACCCGCACACATCGCACAGACACCCGCGCACACTCCAATCATGATGGGTCTGATGGTCTGGGAGGTGAGTTTGACCTGTGCGGCCGTGGGAAAGTTCATGTGAGTTCATGCAGTGAAGCATGAACTCACATGAACCCTCTGAGGGCACCGCAGCTACTTCAAATGAACAGCTGATCAGCATCACCTGATACCTCAGCTGTTCATTTGAAATAACCGGCGGGAGAGCGCAGCACAAAACGGGAAAGCCGGCGGTGAAGTCTTTTCCCTGCCGGCTTCCCCGCCTGGGTCCTTCGCTCCCTGCTCCTTGGTGCTGCGCTCCCCGCCCGGTCCTAACTTACGATCGGGATGTGAGGTGGCGGGGGGAGCGCAGGATCGGGGTGGGAGGCTGCGGGGAAGCAGTATGGGGCTGTGTGATTGTTTAAAAGCCGGCGGCTTTTTACCGCCTGCCGGCTTTTAAACAATCAGGAGAATTCTCTCACGCTGGGATGGCATTCCGATATTAGCGTCCCATTGACTTGCATTGGTTTCCGGTATCGGAATCGGCGATATCCGATACTTTTTGGGTATCGGTCCGATCCAATCCGATCCGATATTTCCCGATATCGGAAGGTATCGCTCAACATTAAGTAATACATAAGAATAATATGTACTATGTCTGACCACTACAAACACTCATCTGAACTGGTCCAAGTGCTGTCAGGTTTTTTCACGGGCAGCACTTAGACAATACGGTCGTGTGAATATAGGCTTATGATGCATCTGGTAATAAACATGTTAAGGATGGGCCGCTACTCATGGGCCACTGCTGTGTGCTTGCCCCCCAGGCTAAAATGTGCCAGCCAGCCCCTGCTGCACCGGGTGCCAGAAAACCTAGATACACCTTTGGAATAGGTATCCTGCAAAGTAAGGATGGGGTTTGGTGTTTTTAAATGATTTTATTGACTCTGTGCATTTATATTTTGTATCAATAATATGATATGGTTATATATATATCTTCTGGATATCAGGAGGGCTTATCCCTGTGCCTTGACTCTCTCCTTCTCCTTCGATGTCCTGTATAGGCCAAAAAAAACTACGCGTTTCGAGGACTCACAGTTCCTCTTCGTCAGCTTCTCGCTGGTAGTCAAACTGGTAACCTAATAAAGTCCAAACGCCCCCCGCAAAGATAATACAACCAAAGAAATGGAGGAAGATCCAATACTAACAAGACGGTGCAAAAGGACATATGGAGGTGCAATAGAACTAAGATAGAATTCCAATAAGAATAGACTGTGTGTGAAAAAAATAATAATAAAAAAGACTTTGTTCAAACTTTCACAATTAGTTAAAAATGAATAAAAATTATATACTTATATTTCTGATGGCTATAAAAAACAGTCTGTTAATCAGTGTATATTACCAGGATAGTATAAATTCGGCACTTAGTACCATCCAGAGATAAAAAGGAAAAAATGAAGGAGAAAAATAAAAACATTATATAGTATCTCCAATAGGGGTATCAATGTATAGAAACAAATACATATATAAAATAGGTGGATTCAAAGGAATATATCCAAAAGACATATTATATTGATAAAATATAAGGAGGTTCATAAAAGTGCAATGTAAATGTTCAATTGGTACTGGGATAAAAAATACATACAGTATATACCGCTGCGAGTTGAAGGCATACAGCTGACTCTCGTGATTAAGGCCCTTCAGAGCCAAGCTATTTAATGTGAAGATCCATTTGGATTCCATCCGCGACATTAATCTCAGGTAATCACCTCCCCTCCATTTTCTGGGGACTAATCGGATCCCACAAAACTTAGTGTCCTTATAAGATTGGTTGTGGAACTTCCGGTAGTGCCGGGACAGTGGATGCCCTTCAAAACCTTCATTCATGTTGATAAAGTGTTCCTTCAGCCTTTTGATAACTTGCGCTTTGTACAGACATCTCCTCCTGCCAAGGCATAAAAAGGGCGTGGCTTGGGGTGTGGATAGGGGCGTGGCCAGACTACGCGTGCCGCATGGTTTCGCCCTCTTTCTAGTCCTCATAGGTTGGCGGTATGCTTGTACTGAGGAGATCTGGGATATCAGTGATTAGGTCCCATATTGTGCACTGTAAGGTCTGGAAAAGCTCCTTCTATCCGTCTCTGTAGCACCAGAGGAAGAACAGAGGGGAAAAGACAGGATTTTCTACATGTCGCGTTATGTAGATGTTCTGCAGATTTATCACAACCGTCCACAAGAAGAAACTGCCATCACAGAGCCGCCTTTAGCTGTTGGAAAAGTTTAAACTTAGTTTTGAATAGTTGCTATAGCCAACAAGGACTTTCTATTTATGCTGGGTCACATGATGCTGGTGCTGGGTGATGTCATGTGACGGAATGTTGTGGGTGATGATGTCACAGAGGGCGTTGTGATGTCACCCTTGGGGTATATAAGGGGGCTCCATCCACCTGGAGCTCATATCTCATTGGCCATATCTTGGTGCTGAGATACCCCCTGGAGACAATGAGGATCGCCATATTGTTTCTGTGCTGTACCCTGTTCTACCCTGTGAATTACCATAGGCTGCCGGTGAGTACCTGTCTATTATTACATATGGAGGACGTTTAGAATCAGCTGCGGCAGGGGAAGGGGATGGGGAGGGGGGTCCTGTAAGAATTTACCTGCGGGAATAAGAGGTTATGGCAGGGAAAGGAGCTTAGGAAGTGACAGTCAGAGGGGATATAAGTGTGGGGTGACCCCTCTGACTCCCACATTCCTGCCTTGTCCTTGTAGTGATTAATGACTTTGGTGTTGTCCCTTATATATCACTTTGCAGTCACCAGTGATCGCTCCGCACTGTGATCCTAAACTACAGTCTCATTTACCTTTTTGCAAACGCCCAGAAGGGGAGGAGTGACATCACACCCATGTGAGCAGATCCCGCCCACTTTTACTGCAGTCGTAATGCGAGCTAGCTGTATTCTGTTTTCATGGAAATATCAGCAGCTGCTCCCCCTAGTGTTTACAAGATGAAAACATCAAAAGAGTTAAAATATTTTTTTCAGATTTTATACTATTAAAACCTTTTTAAATATATATGTGTATTTATATATAAATATAAATACTTTACAATTTTACAATTGTAAAAAAATTGCTGACACTTTCCCTTTAAAAGATCTAAAGACGTTCTGCTTCATGTGCCATTGTGACCAATCACAGCACAGATTATATTTTTTAAACTTTTCTTGAAAAACTGAAGCTGCTCCGTGATTGGAAATCATGTGGAAGGGTTCTCTTTTAGACATTTAGTTAGGTCCAAAGTATCAGTGACATGATGGATAGAACTGTGCAATGATGTCACAGAGGACTTTGTGATGTCACCCCTGGGTATATTAGAAGCCTCGGCCCATCTGCAGCTTGTATCTCATTGACCATACCTTGGTGCTGAGAGACCTCTGGAGATGATGAGTATCATCCTATCATTTCTGTGCTTTACGTTGCTCTACCCCCCACATTACAGTACACTGAGGGCGAGTATGTTCTCATCAATATGGAGGTCACAAGGATCAGCTAATGAGAATATCGCCTCTTGCAGGACTTCTCATACTGGACACGTGACCGTCCGTCATATGAAAGTCCAACTGTAAATAATATTCCATGGACCCTGGAGGTGAATCCCAAACTTCTTCCTGATCTTCTCAATGGGATATTTCTGAAAGTTGCTTGATAATGTATCCATCACTGTATAATAACAAGGGCTCTCTGTTTGACTGGATTGGGTATAAATATACAGGACTTTATTATGTTTTTTTTCTTTATTATAGGATGACCCACTACCCGTGGATCTCAGAAGAAGCACCTATCAAGCTTCCATCAATCTTCCTCTTTGGCTCTTCCGTGACGCAGTTTTTGTTGCGGTGATGACACTACTGACAATACTAGAGTATTTGGCCTTAAGTCTTGTCCTGAGCAAGTGGGCAATGTCTGAACCTGGTGAAACAATCAGAAAACTCCTGAGAACAAAACCATTCTGAAGGAACAAAGTGCTTGTAAGGAGCCGATTTGCATCCCTCAGATTCAGAAGCAAGACTCCAGGAGAACACCTGTCCTGCCCAATGGCAAATGTTCTACTCCATCCATGGCTCCTGCACCGCAGGATGCGAAAAAGGTTCCTAGTTGCAACTATAAAGTGGCGTTCAGTGATATTGTCTGGGTCAGAATGATCCCTCACAACAATATAGGAAGAAGAGCTCGAAGTTCAACGGAGCTTAAAGAGAGGTTACTGATTTTTCAGAGAAGCCAACAACCCAGAATTCCAGAGCCAAGAGCACCAGAACCTAGAACACCAGAACCTACCATGTCAGAACCTAGTATGTCAGAACCTAGAATGCCAGAGCCTGAAATGCCTACAACACCTCAACCCAAAATCAAGAGGAGAAGATGTTTCCTTAGATGTCTTAGAGGCGAGGAAGATTGAGAAGGCAACTGCTTGAACTTTCCCATTGCTCGTGTTTTCATCACAGGTTAGTCCTATACATGCTGTCTGATGGGCACCATCTTACTACATACAATGCAGCATTGCACCTGAAATCGCATGGATATTTTGTCACACACTTGCACTTTAGCACCTTATCATATGGCGCATATATCTATGAACGCTTTGCTAAGTATCACTGTCTAGTATGTGCTTCTGATGAACCTATTTTAGGAAAACGTGTCGAGGTTTGGCATACTATGTACTTGAGTTTGGCGTACTATGTGCTTGTTGGTAAATTCTATTGCCATCTATAATCTACTAGATATTATAATGTCTCTGGTGGGATGCCCCATGCCGAATTGTTGATAACTGACTATGAGCATTGTCCTCTATTTCTTATCTACTATGGTTACAGGTTGATGTGAAGAGAGCTGTGCCATTGGTAGCGATTTTTCTACTGATTTGTCAGTTATATTTATGTTAGTTTAGCAAATTTCTGCTTGTAGGGTCTAATGTTTTACCATAGTGTATGTTCTGTGAGCTAAATTGTCATACTTATGCACTAGATAGATTATAAATTGTGATGCTTATGTACAAGATAGATTATTAGTTTAATCGGTGATTTTTTAAATATTTTTTAGCATCAGGAGACTCAAGAATCGCATCTTACAGAAGACAAGAAGCCTAAATGCCGAAGGGTGATGACCTGTTGATGGCCCACAGCTGGAGGGTCATTACCTCTTGATGGCACAAAACTGGACAGAAGATAAAAACATTTGATGGCACACAGCCGGAGGGTGATGATCTATTGATGGCCATAGCCAGAGGGTCATTACCTGTTGATGGCACACAGCCGGAGGGTGATGACCTATTGATGACCATAGCCAGAGGGTCATTACCTGTTGATGGCACACAGCTGGAGGATGATGACCTATTGATGGCCATAGCCAGAGGGTCATTACCTGTTGATGGCACACAGCCGGACAGAGGATAATTACCTGTTGATGGCACACAGACGGATGGTCATTACCTGTTCATGGCGCACTGCCGGATGGTCATTACCTATTGATGGCACACAGCCGGAGGGTGATGACCAATTGATGGCCATAGCCAGAGGGTCATTACCTGTTGATGGTGCACTGCCGGATGGTCATTACCTGTTGATGGCACACAGCCGGATGGTCATTACCTGTTCATGGCACACTGCCGGATGGTCATTACCTGTTGATGGAACACAGCCGGAGGGTGATGACCTATTGATGGCCATAGCCAGAGGGTCATTACCTGTTGATGGCGCACTGCCGGATGGTCATTACCTGTTGATGGCACACAGCTGGAGGGTGATGACCAGTTGATGTCGGACTGCCGGATGGTCATTACCTGTTGATGGCACAAAGCCGGTCAGAGGATAAGATCTTTTGATTGCATACACCGGGTCCCTCCCTGATAACAGGGAACCCTGGGGAATACTCGTCATCTTGATCCCCCACTGACTAAATACTTGCTCCACCTCAGCCTACACCATCATGGAGGACACTTCCACCTGTGTCCACTGTAAGGTTCGACTTTCTTTTATCATTTCAGCAGATTAATAAACATCATAAAGCTGTAAAACTATCGAGTAATTTATTATAAATTATTATAAAGAAATATAAAGTATAATAGATAGCTATAGAGGGCACAGAAGACGACTAACTATAGTAAGCATGGTATCGCCTGATATATACTGTATATTCTAGATGGCGCTATTACACTAAATACATCACAACCTCCAGGGTGATATTACCGTACAATGTGAGATCACTAATAATGGCCACAGATTATGAGAAAATGACCAGCTCCATAGTCCTGGAGTTATTATAAATGTCTCTAGTGTGAGGCAGGGACTGGACGAGTGTTGGAGGGAGGTATATTCCCCCAGGACGTCCTTTATGTATCCATGCTGTAGAATCTGCCGTATACTTCTGTTCTAGCAGTCAGACATTTCACTCTGCAAATCACAGGCTCAACATTGTGTAAAACTACCACCGTATATAAGAGCACTCAGAATAAAAACTAGCGGCATGCCGTGCACTGCCCACGTCATGTGTACGGGATACAGGACCTGCAGGACCTGGTACGGCCATTATAGTTGATAGATTAATGATACCTGTGCAGATGAAGGGAAAAAAATATGTGCAACAGCAGGAGGAGAAAGTCTCAAAATGTAATTTGAAGAGTATAATAGAGAAATGGGAAACTTCTGGAGATGCAGATAAGTGGTACCAGGGCAAAACGTAAGTGCAGTCAGACAAGGGAAAAGTGCAAATGATCCAGCGTAAAGGTTTGTTTAGTAGAAAAAATATTAAAACTTAGCTTTTATTAGCCATATAAAACACTGCTCCACAAAGAATACAGCAAATGTGCAACTATCATAGCTTACAGACCTACACGTTTGAACAAATCATGTCTTAATTATGGCCCTACTACTAGAATGACAAAAAGGCATATATATATATATATATATATATATATATATATATATCCACGTGCCTGTATGACCTCCCTACAACGCCTGGGCATGCTCCTGATGAGGTTGCGGATGGTCTCCTGTGGGATCTCCTCCCAGACCTGAACTAAAGCATCCGCCAACTCCTGGACAGTCTGTGGTGCAACGTGACGTTGGCGGATGGAGCGAGACATGATGTCCCAGATGTGCTCAATCGGATTCAGGTCTGGGGAACGGGCGGGCCAGTCCATAGCTTCAATGCCTCCATCTTGCAGGAACTGCTGACACACTCCAGCCACATGAGGTCTGCCATTGTCCAGCATTATGAGGAACCCAGGGCCAACCGCACCAGCATATGGTCTCACAAGGGGTCTGAGGATCTCATCTCGGTACCTAATGGAAGCCAGGCTACCTCTGGCGAGCACATGGAGGGCTGTGCGGCTCTCCAAAGAAATGCCACCCCACACCATTACTCACCCACTGCCAAACCGGTCATGCTGAAGGATGTCACTCTCCACGGCGTCTCCAGACTCTGTCACGTCTGTCACATGTGCTCAGTGTGAACCTGCTTTCATCTACGAAGAGCACAGGGCGCGAGTGGCAACTTTGCCAATCCTGGTGTTCTGTGGCAAATGCCAAGCGTCCTGCATGGTGTTGGGCTGTGAGCACAACCCCTATCTGTGGACGTCGGGCCCTCATACCACCCTCATGGAGTCGGTATCTAACCGTTTGTGCAGACACATGCACATTTGTGGCCAGCTGGAGGTCATTTTGCAGGGCTCTGGCAGTGCTCCTCCTGTTCCTCCTTTCAAAAAGGCGGAGGTAGCGGTCCTGCTGCTGGGTTGTTGCCCTCCTACGGCCCCCTCCACATCTCCTGGTGTACTGGCCTGTCTCCTGGTAGCGCCTCCAGCCTCTGGACACAGCCAACCTTCTTGCCACAGCTCGCATTGATGTGCCATCCTGGATGAGCTGCACTATCTGAGCAACTTCTGTGGGTTGTAGAGTCTGTCTCATGCTACCACGAGTGTGAAAGCACAACCAACATTCAAAAGTGACCAAAACATCAGCCAGAAAGCATTGGTACTGAGATGTGGTCTGTGGTCCCCACCTGCAGAACCACTCCTTTATTGAGGGTGTCTTGATAATTGCCAATAATTTCCATCTATCCTCTATTCCATTTGCACATCAGCATGTGAAATTGATTGTCAATCAGTGTTGCTTCCTAAGTGGACAGTTTGATTTCACAGAAGTTTGATTTACTTGGAGTTATATTCTGTTGTTTTAAGTGTTCCCTTTATTTTTGGAGCAGTTTATATAGATACATACAGTGAGTACGGAAAGTATTCAGACTCCTTTAAATTTTTCACTCTTTGTTTCATTGCAGCCATTTGATAAATTCTAAAAAGTTCATTTTTTTCTCATTAAAGTACACTCAGCACCCCATCTTGACTGAAAAAAACAGCAATATTGAATTTTTTTGCAAATTTATTAAAAAAGAAAAACTGAAATATCACATGGTCATAAGTATTCAGATCCTTTGCTCAGACACTCATATTTAAGTCACATGCTGTCCATTTCCTTGTGATCCTCCTTGAGATGGTTCTACTCCTTCAATGGAGTCCAAATGTGTTTAATTAAACTGATAGGACTTGATTTGGAAAGGCACACACCTGTCTATATAAGACCCCACAGCTCACACTACATGTCAGACCAAATGAGAATCATGAGCTCAAACGAACTGCCCAAGGAGCTCAGAGACCGAATTGTGGCAAGGCACAGATCTAGCCAAGGTTATAAAAGAATTTCTGCATTACCCAAGGTTCATAAGAGCACAGTGGCCTCCATAATCCTTAAATGGAAGAAGTTTGGGACCACCAGAAGTCTTCCTAGACCTGGCCGTCCAGCCAAACTGAGCAATCGTGGGAGAAGAGCCTTGGTGAGAGAGGTAAAGAAGAACCCCAAGATCACTGTGGCTGAGCTCCAGAGATGCAGTAGGGAGATGGGAGAAAGTTCCACATAGTCAACTATCACTGCAGCCCTTCCCCAGTTGGGCCTTTATGGCAGAGTGGCCAGATGGAAGCCTCTCCTCATATGAAAGCCCGCATAGAGTTTGCTCAAAAACACATGAAGGACTCCCAGACTATGAGAAATAAGATTCTCTGGTCTGATGAGACGAAGATAGAACTTTTTGGTGATAATTCTAAGTGGTATGTGTGGAGAAAACCAGGCACTGCTCATCACCTGCCTAATACAATCCCAACAGTGAAACATGGTGGTGGCAGTTGTTAGAACCCTCCTGTTAGTTTTTTCTATTTTGTGGTCATGTGACCTTCTGCCTATTTATTCCAGCTCCGCCCTTCAGGCTTTGCTGGACTTCAGTGTTACTTTGACTCTTAATCTAGCCAGGTGCTTTGTACCTACTGTATCTCTCTAGTTTGTTTGGTCCTTGGACCACTAAGTACTTTTGTCTGTTTGTCTTCTTCTGCTACTACTTCTGCCAGGAGGTGTCCAGTTTTGTCCCAGTCCTTAGTTCTTTTAGGGACCCCTCCCTTTAATCTATAGGTCTGTGTTCAGATTAGCCGCGGACATAGGCGGGTCTGTTTGCAAGGAACAGGTTGCCCGCTGCATCGTAAGGAATCAGCTTAGTCCTATTGTATGGACAGATTTCCTCTCTTTCCTTAGTTCTTGTAGCAGATCATAACAGCAGTATCATGCTATGGGTGTGTTTTTCAGCTGCAGGGACAGGACGACTGGTTGCAATTGAAGGAAACATGAATGCGGCCAAGTACAGAGATATCCTGGATGAAAACCTCTTCCAGAGTGCTCTGCACCTCAGACTTGGCCAAAGGTTCACCTTCCAACAAGACAATGACCCTAAGCACACAGCTAAAATAACAAAGGAGTGGCTTCAGAACAACTATGTGACCATTCTTGACTGGCCCAGCCAGAGCCCTGACCTAAACCCAATTGAGCATCTTTGGAGAGACCTGAAAATGGCTGTCCACCAACGTTTCCCATTCATCCTGACGGAACTGGAGAGGATCTGCAAGGAAGAATGGCAGAGGATCCCAAAATGCTGGTGTGAAAAACTTGTTGCATCATTTCCAAGAAGACTCATGGCTGTACTAGCCCAAAAGGGTGCTTCTACTCAATACTGAGCAAAGGGTCTGAATACTTATGCCCGTGTGATATTTCAGTTTTTCTTTTTTATTAAATTTTGCAAAAATTTCTTCATTTCTGTTTTCTTTCAGACAAGATGGGGTGCAGAGTGGACTTTAATGAGAAAAAAATGAACTTTTTAGAATTTACCAAATGGCTGCAATGAAACAAAGAGTGAAAAATGTAAAGGGGTCTGAATACTTTCCGTACCCAGTGTACATGCATGGAAATAAATGCAGAATTATATTTCTTAATACTGCAGTATCAGATCCTGTCTTGAATTTAACCCCTGTGGTATCCAATGTGAAAATCCACAGGGACTCCCCTGATGAATTACAATTGAGGAAATCATGAATTTTATATTCTCTATCATTACTTAAGGACATAAAACTATCTGTTTTAACCGCATGTAGACACGCTTTGCACCGATTGGCTCCACATCTGAAGAAACCTTTTGTGCTGAGCCAATTTGGTTGTACAGTATTAGTCTCACTCAGGGGTGGATTAAGAGTAGCAAGGGCCCCCTCCACACACCTGATTTATCACGTGACATGTCACATGATCCCCGTGATAGATCATGTGATAGTTCACGGGAAATTAATTTGGCATAATATTAATTGTGCTGCCCCATCTGAGAGCAGCACAATATTGGGGCAGATACCCTGATTCCAGCGATGTGTCACTTTTTCAGCTGCTTGTTGTCATTTTGAGAAAATCACCGTTTTATCTGCTGCAGATCTAGCAGCTCTCTGAATGCTGCGCTCTGTATAGCCCCGCCCACACCACTGATTGGCAGCTTTCTGCCCATGCTCAGTGTACACAGAAATCTACTGATCAGTGATGGGGGTGGGGTCCTACAGAACTTACTAGTCATCTAGTAATAATTACCTTCTGACAAATCAATGATTTTATCAAAACAACACTAAGCAGCCCAGTAAGTGACACATTACTGGAATCAGTGCCTCTAACCCTACATTATGCTGCTCTCAGATTAGGTGGCAAAAACCTGATGACAGATTCCCTTTAAAGGAGCTGTAAACACAAAAAAAGTTTGTATTAAAAAATACAAGCCATTTGTTAAATTAACTTTTTTTCATTGTTAATTCACATTAGACTGTATCTTCAACACTTTTGTCAGCAGGTCTTATTACAGACTCTGAATAGGGCAGCTCTCTCCCTCTCCCTCAGCAGAAAGTCACAGCATGGTTAAAAAACGGGATCTTTTATGATTTTCTCATAATAAATAAAAAAGGACATGCAAGTCCTCCAAACTATTTTCCGTTTCTGTATAGGGGAGGTCCTAAATCTTTCTTGTTCTTTAGTTGATCACATGTCAAAAAGGCAAAGCATTTACTATGAACTCGCCTAAAAAAATATACACTTGGAGAGTAATATCATCATTTGCATGTAAATATTCCTTGACTCTAAGGGCTCGCTCACACTGTCGTATAACACGGCCGAATGCTATGTGATGTTTTATCGGATAGGACTCGGCCCTATGTTATACTATGGGACAGTGCAGATCTGCGATTATTGGCATGAGAAAATAATCTCATTCGATATTCGGACCATGTGCACCCATACAAGTCTACGGGTGCACGTAAAACATTGGACTGCACTCGGATGTCATCCAAGTGCAGTCCGATGAACACTCACAGAGACTATGGAGAAGATGGAGAAATTAAGTTCTCCATCTTCTCCATATCTGTGCTGCGAGAGAATCGGATCACACTCAGTTGAAGCTCTGACAGAGTTTGAGCCGAGTGTCATTAGCATAATTGGCCCTATTCTCTTGCATGAGAGAATATATGGCTTAGTGAGTGGACCCTAAAACTGAATAGTAGTGACGGACAGGAACCTCACAAGCGGGATCCATGTAGCTCTCAGATGTCATGTAGG
>NW_027362895.1:785000-845000 GCF_046119375.1 Phyllobates terribilis
CAGGTTGCAAATTAAAAATAATTTTTTTCTGCATCTAGCTCTGAAAAAATATTTGGGCTTCTAGCAGTGTGTGGGACTTGGTCTATTAGTCCATCTATACTGACCTCCATCAGGTTGCAAATTGAATAAAAAAAATTTCTGCATCTAGCTCTGAAAAAATATTTGGGCTTCTAGCAGTGTGTGGGACTTGTTCTATTAGTCCTTCTATACTGACTTCCAGCAGGTTGCAAATTGAATATAATTTTTTTCTGCATCTAGCTCTGAAAAAATATTTGGGCTTCTAGCGGTGTGTGGGACTTGGTCTATTAGTCCATCTATACTGACCTCCATCAGGTTGCAAATTAAAAATAATTTTTTTCTGCATCTAGCTCTGAAAAAATATTTGGGCTTCTAGCAGTGTGTGGGACTTGGTCTATTAGTCCATCTATACTGACCTCCATCAGGTTGCAAATTAAAAATAATTTTTTTCTGCATCTAGCTCTGAAAAAATATTTGGGCTTCTAGCAGTGTGTGGGACTTGGTCTATTAGTCCATCTATACTGACCTCCATCAGGTTGCAAATTAAAAATAATTTTTTTCTTCATTTAGCTCTGAAAAAATATTTGGGCTTCTAGCAGTGTGTGGGACTTGTTCTATTAGTCCTTCTATACTGACCTCCAGCAGGTTGCAAATTGAATATAATTTTTTTCTGCATCTAGCTCTGAAAAAATATTTGGGCTTCTAGCGGTGTGTGGGACTTGGTCTATTAGTCCATCTATACTGACCTCCATCAGGTTGCAAATTAAAAATAATTTTTTTCTGCATCTAGCTCTGAAAAAATATTTGGGCTTCTAGCGGTGTGTGGGACTTGGTCTATTAGTCCATCTATACTGACCTCCATCAGGTTGCAAATTAAAAATAATTTTTTTCTGCATCTAGCTCTGAAAAAATATTTGGGCTTCTAGCAGTGTGTGGGACTTGGTCTATTAGTCCATCTATACTGACCTCCATCAGGTTGCAAATTGAATAAAAAAAATTTCTGCATCTAGCTCTGAAAAAATATTTGGGCTTCTAGCGGTGTGTGGGACTTGGTCTATTAGTCCATCTATACTGACCTCCATCAGGTTGCAAATTAAAAATAATTTTTTTCTGCATCTAACCCAGCCAATAGTTTTGGCCTAATACCACAGTTTGGCCACTCAGCTCTGCTCGGTTACCATCCATTGTTTTTTTGTGCAAACAACTCCAGAGTTGTGAATTAGTTAACCACCAAAATGAGTGGAAAAAGGCCTGCTGCTGGTGGAAAGGGGAATAGGCGTGTTGGGAAGGGGAAAAAAGGTTGTGTCCGTGGGGTAGGTGCAGAAGAAAGACCATCTTCCAGCCAAACTAAAATGTCTACTTCTTTTAGCGGACAATGTGATAAGATCCCTTTCTTACGGCCACGCCAATCGCTACAAATTCCAGATGAGGCACAAAAACAGCAGGTGCTTCAACAGATATCAAGTGCTCCTTTAAGTGGGCTCTCCTCCACATCAACTTCAACATCACAAATACTCCAGTCCTCAAAGGTGTCACCCAAATCGCACTTGCTTCCTCACAGCTCCCAAATCTCCAGCTGCCCGTCTGAGTATGAGGTAGAACAGATGGTTGAGTCTGCAGAGCTGTTTACTCATACTATAGCCTGGGAATCAGAGGTCGACTCCAGCGCTTCTGTGAATCCAGACGAGGAAATGATCTGCACTGATGCCCAGAATCTTTATGAGTCGGATCCAGGACCAGACGCAGAAGGTTCTGACCATAATGTAGACCCTCATTCCCAAACTGTAACTCCTGTTGGTGGAGACAATGAGGAAGACGATGATAAGACTCAAATACCTGATTGGAGCGACAACTTTAGTTTTTTGTCAGGGCAGGAACAGGTTGGCTCTGAGGACGACGGGTGTGATAACGCACAGGGTGATGATGATGAGGTCGGAGATCCCACTTACTGTCAACCCACAGTCAGCCAAGAGATGAGGTCAGCAGAGGAGGTGGAGGAAGATGCTAGTGACGACGAGGTCAGGTTGCGCCTTCCTGGACAGAGACGTAGTACTGGAAGCACGTCAACAACTGCATCCTCAAACACAACTCTGCCTCTCACCACAAGTCGTGGTGGCTCTTCAGGTCGCATGGGTGCTAAGCCTTGCATAGCCTGGGCATTTTTTCAGATCGATAAAGATGACCCAACTCGTGTTATCTGTAACATTTGTCAGCAAAAGCTAAGTAGAGGCCAAAAAATACATAGTTTGAGTACTTCATGCATGAACCGGCACATGGACATGAAGCATAAGCTGCAGTGGGAAGCTCAGTGTGCTACAATGCGGTCTAGCCGGCCGGGCCAACCACCGTCTGCCATATCTTGTGCATCCGCGGCCTCTTCATCCTCTGTGACTGGGGGGACAGCAGTCACACCTGTTTTGGGGCGCAGACCTGCCACCTCTTTACCCGCAACAGCCAGCGTGATTGGCAGGTCATCATTTTCTTTGGAGGTGGGAACACCAGCTGGTCTTGAGCGCTGTCCGACATCGATAGCACCACCTTTGGATCAAGGCAACCTAACATGTCCGCCTGCATCTTCCTCACAGACCGGCAGTTTGCCGGGGACACCCTTATCAACCCCGTCTAAGCACAATAGCCAGCCCTCGGTCCCTCAGATGTGGACAAGTAAAAGACCATTTCCTCCTAGCCATGAGAAAGCTAAGAGGTTGAATTTCACCATCTGCAAGCTCTTGGCTACAGAAATGCTGCCTTTCCGCCTGGTGGACACAGAGGATTTTCGAGACCTTATGTCCGTCGCAGTGCCCCAGTACCAGATGCCCAGTCGGCACTACTTCTCAAAGAAAGGTGTGCCTGCGCTCTACCAGCATGTCGCACACAACATCACCGCTTCTTTGAGAAACTCTGTGTGTGACAGGGTGCATTTCACCACAGACACTTGGACGAGTAGGCATGGACAGGGGCGTTACATGTCGCTGACTGGGCACTGGGTAACTATGGTGACAGCAGGACAAGGGGCTGCTGTCCAAGTCTTGCCGTCCCCACGAGTTGTGCGTCAATCCTCTTTATGTCATTTTTCCTCCACTGCTTCTGCCTCCTCAACCTCCTCTCGGTCTTCCACCTGCACCCAAAGCCTGTCTGGTCATGCCACAAGCTTTCTAACTGCGCAGAAGGGATCCTGCACACCTCCTTACTATGCTGGCAGTAGGGCTCAACGTCATCAGGTGGTTTTTACATTGAAATGTCTGGGAAATGTGAGTCACACAGCTGAGGAGTTGTGGTCAGCTCTGGAGAACCAATTTCATGAATGGTTGTCTCCACTGGACCTGAAACCAGGGAAGGCCGTGTGCGACAATGCTGCAAACCTGGGTGCGGCCCTTCGCCGGGGCAATGTCACACACGTGCCTTGTATGGTTCACGTGTTGAACCTGGTTGTCCAGCAATTTTTAGCCCACTATCCCAGACTAGATGGCCTTCTGCAGAGGGCACGGTCGCTGTGTGCTCACTTCCGCCGTTCGCATCCCGCAGCTCAGCGACTTACATCTCTACAGAAGTCGTTGGGCCTGCCACTTCACCGGCTAAAATGCGATGTGCCTACCCGGTGGAATTCAACTCTGCACATGTTGCAGCGACTGTGGCAGCACCGACAAGCCCTGGTGCAATACGTTCTGACGTATAGCCTGGGCCAACGAGATTCAGAGGTGGGGCAAATCACGCTGGAGGAGTGGTCTCAGATCAGGGACCTATGCACCCTTCTGCACAGTTTTGAAATGGCGACGAAGATGTTTAGTGCTGACAATGCCATTATCAGCATGACTATTCCGGTGATTTACATGCTGGAGCACATGTTAAACAGAATTCGGAGTCAGGTGGTCGCACAAGAGGAGGTGGAGGAAGTAGAGGAGGAGGAGTTGTATGCGGAAGGGCTAACATCTGCAAGGTCCAGACGGTCGGCAGCACCAGGGCGGCAGGCATGTGAGGGTGGGGGAGATGATTTTACCAGGGCGCATGGTAGCAGCCAAACTAGTGAGGAAGGTGCAGGAGCCCAGGAAGAAGTGGAGGACGAACTGATGGAAGACTCATCAGATGAGGGAGACCTTGATCACATTTCTGTTGTGCGAGGTTGGGGGGAGAGGACAGAGGAAGGAAGCATGATTGTTACCTCGCCACCAACACAACAGGGACTTGGTGCTCCTGGATGCGCAACACACATGAGTGCCTTCTTGCTGCACTACCTGCAACATGACCCTCGAATTGTGAGAATTAGAAATAATCCTGACTACTGGGTTGCCACACTGTTAGATCCCCGGTACAAAAGTAAATTTGCAGAAATTATTCCTGCCATAGAAAGGGATGCACGCATGCAGGAGTATCAGCAGACACTGTTGCAGAATCTTACATGTGCTTTTCCACAAAATACCAGTGGTGCACGTAGTGAATCTCACAGTTCCAACTTGCCAACCGTGGGACCGTCAAGTGTTCAGCACTCAAACCGTAACAGAACCACAGTATCTGCTGGTAACATCAATTTTGCGGAATCATTTCACCACTTTTTTAGCCCATCCTTTGCAAGGCCACAGGAGACAAGAAGTCTGACACATAGTCAACGCCTAGAGACGATGGTACAGGAGTATCTCCAAGTAAACATTGAAGCCACGACTGTGTCACTGGACCCTTGCTCTTTTTGGGCTTCCAATCTGGATAAATGGCCGGAGCTAGCCACTTACGCCTTGGAGATCTTGTCATGCCCCGCAGCCAGCGTTCTGTCTGAACGTGTGTTCAGCGCTGCTGGTGGTGTGCTGACAGATAAGCGCACGCGGCTCTCCACTGATAATGTAGACAGACTCACGTTCATAAAGATGAACAAATCATGGATCCGAAACGACTTTTCTACCCCTGTGTCATCCTGGGGAGAGTAAAAGCTTGATGATTGGTTAAAATCACCCTACCAACCGTTTTAAGCTTTCAAATTACTAATCAAGAAGGGGGCTGGAGGCATGGGAACCTAGAAGGAAGCCCCACATGACCGGGATTGGCCAGGAGGGTGCAATTTTTAAATCCCAATGGTCGGGATTGGGTATAGGTTTGGAGGGGCTGGCATTTGGATGGGGGTGGGGTAAAGGGGGGAAGAGGTATAATAGGGAAAAGTGCGGGAAAACGGGCAGTCCAGGGAAGAAGCCATTGAGAGAAGTTCTGGAGCACTGATAAAAAAAAAAAAAAAAAAAAAATTATTTTACCTTTTTAATTGCTGGGACACTCTTCTCGCTATTATGGAGTCTGTGGAGTCCCTTATCGCCAGGCTGAGGGAGACTGCCAGATCCAGGCAAGGAGGGTGGCTTGAGGCCCAGCTGGCCGGACTTCTGGGGAATGCCGGGGAGGAAGAATCCCCGTCGGGTTTGGGAAGAAGTGCCAGGAGGACGCGGCCCCCCGAGAGGCTTTCCCCGGAGATGGTTGGTACGGGCAGCAGGCGCAGGCTGCGGAGCCCCTCAGGGGACCCTGTGTCCGGGGAGCATGCCGGCGGAATCCCCTGCCGGCGTGCCCGCCGCGGCAGGAATCCGCCCAGCCGGTCTGCGGGCTCCCCCTGCATCGGGTCGCAGTCCGCGACTGAAGTTCCCCGGTCCGTCGTGGTGCAGCCTCCCCCGTCGGCGCGCCGCAGTACTAGAGCCCAGGCCACGCCGGAAGCAAGGCCCGGGCCGCAGACGCGTCATCCGGGGGGCGGGGCCTCACCGGAAATGGGGACTACGTCACTTCCGGCCCCGGAGACAGACGAGAGGGACGCACAGCCAATGAGCGGCGGGCGCAGTGACACGCCCCCCGCTCCAAGATCTAGCGGCGATTCAAGACGCCGGTTATTTAAAAGAAAAAAGGGCGGCAATCCTGCAGCGGGGAACGGAGGGAACACCAGCGCGGCAGGCACACCTGGCGACGTTCCTGTCGGGGTGCCTGCCAGACAGACCAGAGGGCGCAGACAGCAGCGGAGCTACACGGGCAGGCAGCAACAATTCCAGGACCTGCTGCCTGGCTCAAGTTTCTCCAGGCAGAGGGATGGAGCGGCGGGCAGCAGCACGGATTTGCCTGACAGTTATCCACGGACCAACACGGATCGGGCTGGTGAGTCCGGGTCTAAAAATCGCGGATGTGCACGGTCGGCGGTGAGGAGTGGAGGACGAACGGCGGGGAGGTCGGCACGGGCTCGGGTCCCCCCTGGTGACGAGGAGGCCAGGGGCGCGGGCCTTGAGCAGCAGGGGTCGGTCGGACTGGATTATGGAGAAGAACAAGACGAACCAAGGACTCATCAGGACTCGGGGAGTACGGCTGGCGGGGACACAGCACCTGCGCAGCTTCGTGAGTATGCGTCTATGTATGGTTTGTCGCCCGCGGGGTCTGTAGCGGATGGGGTAGGCGATAGGCAGGTGTCTGGGCCCAGCGGGGAAAATGTTAGGGGAGGTAGTGGGTCAGATGTAAGCGGGTTTAGGGATTTGTTGGTTAGCATGTCGCGCATTTTGGCGAGAATAGACGGCGGGGGGGCCATTCAAAGGGGGTTGTCACCGGCGGGGGCTTGGCTACCTAGTCAACCGGCGTTGTTGCAGGTGGGGAGCGAGTCGGCCAGGTCGGCGGGGTGTACAGCTGGGACACCTTCTGGGGTGTCGGTGTGTGTGCAGACAGAAAAGGATAATGCGGATAGTATAAAACTGGATGATAGGGCGAAAGGGGAGGTATACGTGTGCTTTGAGGGGCCATTGGGGGCGCATTTAAAAAAAGAGGTTAAAGAAAAAATTTGGCGGGACGAGTATGTCGAAATTTTTTCCCTTCTTCCGTTGGAAAAGTTTAACCTGGATAAGGGAAAAAAGGAAGACAGTAAAAAAGAGGAAGAAGAGAAGCGTAGGTGGAGGTTGATTCCACAGACGTTTGTCAATTGGTTGCAAGCCTTTGCAATAATGGCTAGCGTTATTGGAGAAAAAGCTCCTGATAATTGTTCGGGTTTGTTTTGCTACCTTGATGCTATTGGGGAGGCTCATAGGACTTACGGGGGTCAGACATGGTTACGTTATGACGAGCAATTTCGTCAGAGGAAGGCAGTCCGCCCTGAGATCAGATGGGATCAAAAGGACATTGGGTTGTGGCTGAAGGTTATGGCCCCAGTGAGGTATGGGCAGTCCTTTCACGGGAGCAGCAGTAGTGGTAACCAACCAGCAGGACAAGGGGGAGGTAACCAAGGGGCACAAAGCACTAAGAAGGAAGTGGGAACTTGCTGGCAATTTAATGACGGCCAATGCAAGTACGGGACCTCCTGTAAATTCAAACACGTGTGCTCCCATTGTAATGGAAGCTCACACGGAGCATCAAAATGCTTTAAGAAGGGTAAGGGAAAGCCGACAGTGGGTACCGGTCAAAGGGGTGACTCCGGTGAGGGTTCACGCGATGGCCCCCTTTCTAAGTAGGTATCCTGATCAGTCGAAGGCTAAGGTCATTTCGGATGGGTTTTTGGAAGGTTTTAGAATCCCTCCTCCTGAGCACGAGGTCCCCTTTTCACTAAAAAATTTGACGTCGGCTTCCCTTCATCCGGATGTGGTTAGCGTGAAGTTGGCTAAGGAGGTGGAATTGGGCAGGATGGCGGGACCGTTTCGGGTATTACCTAGCAGCAGGGTGATTATCTCGCCACTGGGGGTTGTGCCCAAAAAAGAGCTGAATAAGTTTCGTTTGATTCAGCATTTGTCGTACCCGAAGGGGCTCTCGGTGAATGATGGCATTGCACAGGAATTATGTTCAGTTGAATATACATCATTTGATGCGGCGGTGCGATGGGTACAGCGTTATGGGTCAGGATCGTTGCTAGCCAAGACGGATATCGAGTCGGCTTTTCGGTTGCTGCCAGTTCACCCGGATAGCATCCCGTTGTTAGGTTGTTTTTGGAATGGGGCATATTACATGGATAGGTGTTTGCCAATGGGTTGTGCAATTTCGTGTTCTTTGTTTGAAACGTTTAGTACCTTTTTGGAATGGGTGGTGATGGACCTGGCATCAGTTAATTCAGTCATTCATTATTTGGATGATTTTTTGTTTATAGGCCCTCCGCAATCGTTATTGTGTAGGAATTTGTTAGGTACTATGGTGTGGGTAGCGGAGCATTTTGGTGTACCATTGGCAAAAGAAAAGACAGAAGGCCCTTGCACAATCCTAAGTTTTTTGGGCATTGTAATTGATACAGAAAGGATGGAGTGCCGGTTACCTGAAGATAAATTGTGTCTGCTCAAGCAGGAGGTCGATAGAGTCAGGAGGTTGCGCAAGGTGACCCTGAGGGAGCTACAATCGCTGTTGGGGCGCTTAAATTTTGCATGCAGGATTATGCCAATGGGCAGAATATTTTGTCGCAGGTTGTCAGGCGCCACAGCAGGAGTGCGTGGGGCTCATCATTTTATCCGCCTAAATAAGGAACACAAGGAGGATCTGAGGGTTTGGAAGTTGTTTTTGGAAAGCTATAATGGCAGGTCATTAATCCAGCAGGAGTTTGTAAGCAGTTTTGATTGTGAGATTTTTACAGATGCTGCGGGAGGTGCTGGATACGGGGCCTACTGGAAAGGGCGGTGGAGTGTTGGGGCATGGCCGATTGGGTGGACGGAGAGGGGACTTACGAGGAACCTGGCGTTTTTGGAATTGTTCCCTATTGTTGTTGCGGTTACTATTTGGGGGGAGTGTTTTGCCAACAGGAGAATTCGGTTTCATTGCGATAACATGGGAGTGGTGTCTGTCATCAACAGCTTGTCGGCCTCATCCCCGCCTGTGATTAGGTTACTGAGGGAACTAGTACTTTGTTGTCTTAAGCTGAACGCTTGGATTACAGCGGTCCATGTTCCAGGTGTACAAAATTCTATAGCAGATGCCTTATCTCGTTTTCAGTGGGACCGTTTTCGGGCGCTAGCACCAGAGGCAGGGGACGTGGGTCAAGAATGCCCTTCGCATTTGTGGCAACTGGTTATGGAGGAGCCGAACGGTTAATAAGGGAGTCCATTACGAGGCAGACCTGGGCATCATACGAGGCATCGTGGCGAGTATGGCGAAGTTGGATTCTGGAGTGGGGTGTGGTGGAAGGTGAAGGAGATAGAGAGATGGCGGTGTTGTTTCTTGTGGGAAGGGCAGCAGAGATTGGATGGTCTGTGTCAAAAGTTAGTAAATTTGTAGCAGGATTGGCATTCGCTTTTAAATTGCAGGGGTTAAAAGATGTTACAAAATCGTTTTTAGTGAAGCAAGCACTTAGGGGCTTTAGGAGAGGCGGTAAGGTGTTAGATAAACGAAGACCGGTGACTTTTAGTATTTTAGAGCGGTTGGGTTTAGTGTTGGATAAGATTTGTTGTTCAGTTTTTGAAGCCACTCTGTTTAGGTTGGCTTTTTCATTGGCGTTCTTTGGCGCACTAAGATTAGGTGAGTTGGTGGCACCAAGTAGGAATAAGGTTGGGGGTTTGTTTGCCGAGGATGTGAGCGGTCGGAAAGGGGGCATCGAATTTTGGATTAGGAGGGCGAAGATGGATCAATTGGGCAGAGGCAAGCTAGTGGTATTGGGGGAAGTTGATGGATCGTTTATGTGTCCTAGGAGATGTTTAATGGCTTACTGGCAGGTTTGGTCGGGACGTAAGGGCCCATTATTGTGTCATAAAAACGGAGAGTTTCTGTCACGTTTTCAATTTATTGCAGTATTTAAAAAAGGGATCCGGGAGTTGGGCCTTAGTCCTGAGGTGTACGGGTCGCATTCTTTCAGAATCGGTGCGGCGTCAGAAGCGGACGGTTTGGGTTTAGGAAAGGATGTGATAAAACGCATCGGGAGGTGGAGTTCAGATCGTTATCTGTCCTATGTACGGCATTAGGTGTGCAGGCTTATGTTTTATCTGGTCAGAAGTGAATACAATTCTTTGGTTGTCTTATTGCAGGTGACGTCCCGTTATTAGTCTGGATTCTTGGACACTCTTTCGTTCATTGGGGGGCGCTGCGGGCGGATGTGAGGCCAAACGGTAGGCAATTGGGTTTTAGCAGAGAGCAAGTGGTGGTCCGGTGGCTGGGTTTTAGAGGGATGGTATGGAGAAGGGTGCTTCCTGAATTCCATAAGGCGGCTCGTTTGGACCGGGCGCCGGACATTTTGGTGGTGCATATGGGGGGGAATGATTTGGGGGTTCGGCCAGTTAGGGAATTGATGAAGGATATTCGAATTGATTTTTTAAGGTTATGGACATCTTTTCCTGGGGTGTTGACGGTTTGGTCTGACATTGTGCCGAGAAAAAATTGGAGGGAGGCCAGATCAGTGAAGGGCATTAACAGGGCACGAGTAAAGTTGAATAGAGCCATAGCAGCTTTTGTTGGTAGAAATGGGGGTGTAAGTGTTCGGCATCTTGATCTCGAGGCAGGGGTTGGTGATTTTTGGGC
The DNA here is from genome assembly GCF_046119375.1 of Phyllobates terribilis. Classification (NCBI taxonomy): domain Eukaryota; kingdom Metazoa; phylum Chordata; class Amphibia; order Anura; family Dendrobatidae; genus Phyllobates; species Phyllobates terribilis. Next base: position 795,429 of record NW_027362895.1, read on the forward strand.
AAAGGATGGGGTGCACCTGAACGATATTGGGATTGATTTATGGGCATTATCTATACAGGAGGGGATTGAGAGGGCTTTGGCAGTGTTGGGGCGCTCACGAGCCTGAGGTGGTCAGGGCTGTTCGTTTGTGGCGGGGGGTGGGGTTCTTGGAGTTGGCACAGAAGTGTCGGTGGGAAAGTTATTGGAAATTTACAGGCAGTGGCTTGATTAAGCGGGGTGATCTGGCATTTTTTTTTTGGGGCTCTGGACGGGGTTTTACCCTGGGAGCTTTTGGTGCCCTCGAGCTGGTGATGGACAGCTGAGGGTAATACGGTGGTTCGATTTCGGTTTAGTTATGCCAGATCTAATTTTTAACTCCAAGAACCCTCCCTTCTTATTTATTTATTTGAATAATAATGTTTATATGTTAATGTTGTTTGTTAATAAAATGGCCGCTGTGGCCAAATTTATCCAAAGAAATTACAGGTGCAGTGTTTTTATTTGTTAAGCTACTTGAGGTCGGTAAGATGGGGAGGGGTATTACGGAACTATGGAACCCGGGTTGGCCGTACACGGTCAAGAAGGGGGCTGGAGGCATGGGAACCTAGAAGGAAGCCCCACATGACCGGGATTGGCCAGGAGGGTGCAATTTTTAAATCCCAATGGTCGGGATTGGGTATAGGTTTGGAGGGGCTGGCATTTGGATGGGGGTGGGGTAAAGGGGGGAAGAGGTATAATAGGGAAAAGTGCGGGAAAACGGGCAGTCCAGGGAAGAAGCCATTGAGAGAAGTTCCCACCCACCCACCCTCTCTTTTTTGTTTTCCTTTGGTATATTTTGTGATTAATGGTAAAAGGGTGGTTGTTTATCGTGAAAGAATTAAAGGGGCATTTGATGTTATGCATTATAATGGGTTATATTAAAAGTGTTATGTAAAGTTGTGTAAGAAGGTATGTCGCAGTGGCTTGGCGGGGGGTGGGGTTCTTGGAGTTGGCACAGAAGTGTCGGTGGGAAAGTTATTGGAAATTTACAGGCAGTGGCTTGATTAAGCGGGGTGATCTGGCATTTGGTTTTTGGGGCTCTGGACGGGGTTTTACCCTGGGAGCTTTTGGTGCCCTCGAGCTGGTGATGGACGGCTGAGGGTAATACGGTGGTTCGATTTCGGTTTAGTTATGCCAGATCTAATTTTTAACTCCAAGAACCCTCCCTTCTTATTTATTTATTTGAATAATAATGTTTATATGTTAATGTTGTTTGTTAATAAAATGGCCGCTGTGGCCAAATTTATCCAAAGAAATTACAGGTGCAGTGTTTTTATTTGTTAAGCTACTTGAGGTCGGTAAGATGGGGAGGGGTATTACGGAACTATGGAACCCGGGTTGGCCGTACACGGTCATGTTTATCTGTATCTTGACTGGAAAATAATTTGGGCTTTGTAGCAGTGTGCAGCACTGATCCTATTAGGCCATCTATAATAAGCTTCACCAGATTTAAAATTAAAAATAATTTTTAGCTGCATCTAGCCCGGAAAATAATTTTGGGGCTCCGAGATGCGCAAGACACATAAGTGCCTTCTTGCTGCACTACCTGCAGCATGACCCTCATATTGTCAGAATTCGAAGTAATCATGACTACTGGGTTGCCACACTCTTAGATCCCCCAAACTTTTCGATCAACCTTTTCATTTTAATAAAGACCAAAAAAATGGTCATTTTTGAAATTATAAGCATTAGCAGGTTGCTAGAAACTGAAATCAAACAGTTTTCAACTCAAAACTTTATTCTAGGTGATGTTACATTTTCACATAGGACCCCTTGTTCGAAAGGAGCTTCTGAACTCTCTCGTCCATTGAATTTGTCAGGTTTTGGATGGTTTCTGCTTCAATTGTTTTGCATGAGGACAGAATACCCTCCCAGAGCTGTTGCTTAGATGTGAACTGCCTCCCGCCATCATAGACACTCCTTTTAATGATGCTCCATAGGTTCTGAATGGGGTAGAGGTCAGGGGAGCATGGGGGTCACACCATAAGTTTGTCCCCTTTTATGCCCATATCAGCCAGAGATGCAGATGTTTTATGTGCAGCATGAGATGGTGCATTATCATGCAGAAAAATGATCTTGCTGTGAAATACACGGTTCTTCTTCTTGAACCATGGCAGGAAGTGCTGTTTGAGAAAATCCACATACATTATGGAGTTCATCTTTAGCGCCTTCAGGGATCCTAAAGGGGCCGACAATCTCTCTCCCCATGATTCCAGCCCAAAACATTACTCCACCTCCTGCTTGTTGGCGCTGTAGCCGTGTTTGCGTGGGGTGTCCATCAACCAGCCATCCTCCACTCCATTCATCTGGACCATCGAGCGCTGCACGGCACTCATCCGTGAACAAAACAGTTTTGAAATCAGTCTTCATGTAATGTTTGGCCCACTGGAGCCGTTTCTGCTTGTGTGAAGTGGATAGAGGAGGTCGACAGGATGGCGTATGCACAGCTGCAAACCTCTGAAGGACCCTGCATCTTGTTGTTCGGGGGACGTTGGAGGCACAAGCAGCTTCAAAAACTTGTCTGCTGCTATGACAAGGCTTTTTTGCCGCTGCTCTTTCAACCTGACGTAATTGCCTGTAGGAAAGAGTCCTCAATTTGCCCTTATCAGCACGCACACGTGTGTACTGTGAATCAGCTACATACTTCTTGATTGCCAAGACACTTCATCCTGATCATCGCACAATGTTGATTGTAGTCATGCCTTGACCTAAACACTCCACAATTTGTTGCTTCTCAGCAGCCGACACATCCTTTTTCTTTCCCATTTTGGCAGAAAATGTAGGCTGCTTAATAATGTGAGAGAGCCTTCTTAAGTAGTCTTGCCTTTCATTGGACACACCTGCCAAACTAATTAGCACAGGTGTCTGCAATTGCTTACAGTGATATAAAGAGCCCTGACACACATCACCATCAATGAGTTTAACTGACAAACAAACAAATTCTTCCCTTATCACTCCTAAACACTTTTTGCATAATAATTTGGAACGCGGTGTACATGTGCTTTTCCACAAAACACCAGTGGTTCACGTAGTGAATCTTACAGTTCTAACTTGCCAACCGTGGTCTGTATGGAATTGTTCAATAAAGGGCCCAAAATTAAGATAACATAGATGGGAGAGGTCTCTATGAATAGGAATTCCTAAGTATTTGATACCCTGTGAGGGCCAGGCAAAGGGAAAGTTGGACTGGATGGAATCCTATATGGATTTAGGGAGGGAGACATCGAGGGCCTCAGACTTCGCTGCATTGATTTTAAAATTTTACCATGTAACAAAGTGATCTATTTCAGCCATAACAGCAGGGATGGATATATGTGATTGAGTGATATATACTAGGACATCATCAGCAAATAGAGAGCACTTGTACTCGGTGCCTCCCACCTCAATCCACCTAATATTGGGGTTATGGCGAATTGATGAGAGCAGGTGCTCCGTCACTAGGATGTATAAGAGAGGGGACAGAGGACATCCCTGCCTTGTCCCATTGGTGATTGTGAAAGGTGATGAAAATGTTCTGACGCACCCCCTGGGCCTTGGGACACCCGGAGCCGGACCCTTTTTGGTGGATGCTGGTGGTTGTAGTCTTCGTGGCGGCGATCCGGTTCCGTGGCTCAGGGCGGTCAAACCAGTGGCGGAACTATTTATGTGGTTTTGATGTTTAAATGTCCGACTACGCCACCCGTGGATTGCGGTCAGAGTGAACCGCCGCTCCAGGGCAGACCGCTGAGGCTGGTGTTGTGGGTGCAGCAGAGCGTAGCATAACTCCCCACGGGAGGAGTATAGCCTCAGGGCAGTGTATGCGGAGGATGGGGGTGATGGTGCAGGGCAGCAGCAGTAACGACACGGAGTCAGTGATGCAGTTCAGGGCCTTTACTCACAGTTCTTATTATCCAGACCACGTCTGCAGGTAACGGCTGCCCACGTCGTACTGTGCTCACCAGGTGAGGGGCTCAGACAACTCCCAGATAACTTTGGAGCGCTTCACAGGACCCCCTTTGTGTGTCCTTTGTCTGGCCTTTCTTACCAACACTTCTGTCCGGCTGCCTCGGGCCTCCTCTTGGTAAACTTGGCGCCAGTTTCCCTGACCCTATGTGGTGCCTTCCTAGCGGGTGGAGCAAGGGGCTGCGCCACATAAAATGTCAGAGCCTCCGGTTTCTAGCTGAGGGTCGTTTCCTGCCTCCACTAGTTCGGGGACCGGTCTCCCCCTTTGGCCTGACCCCTCCACGCAGGTGGATTCGGGCGTGCGGTGGCGACTCGCCCGTCCGCACCCCTGGGATCCCTTCATTCCTCGTTCCTGGAGCCTTCTCCGCTCCTCTTCCTTCCTTCTCCCTCTTGCAGGCCTGGGCCTCTGTTACTAGGCCCGCCTCCGGAGCAGAGCTCATGCAGAGCCCCTGCTCCCTGCCACTTCTGCTCAGACTTCTCTGCACTGAACTAAGATGGTGCCCACCTTTTATACTCCCTTCTCAATGCACCCAGGAACTGCTTCCTCCCTGCTCCTGCACTGCAGGATTCCCCTTCCTCAGTGTTCCCTCCCCCCACTCCAGCCAGGGACAGGGACTGTCGTGCCCATCTCAGGGGCATATTGGTCGCCCTGCCCCACGGCAATGTGGTGTAATGCATGCAGGTGTCGGGTCCTGATCCACACTCCATCCTTATCTGAGAGTGAGATATCACACCTCTGGGTGAGGTGCAATACGTCTGTAGCAACCGAGCCCTTGGTGCTACAGTTCCATTTATCTTCAGCCTAGGTGACGTATTGTGATACAGGGCCGTGATTTTGGCTATAAAAGGGTCCCCTAGACCCCTACCCCAAGCTTTTTAAGAGAATCATATATGGCGTGCCAGGAGACTCTATGGAATGCTTTCTCAGCATCCAACGAGAGTATCTACTTACAAATTTTTAACTGCATCTAGCCCAGGAAATACTTTGTGCCTAGTAGCAGTGTCTGCTAGTCAGCGGATTATCCCGGCTGTTAAGCAAGCTACACCACCTGTAGTTTGGACACTTAATTTTTTCAAAGGAAATGCTTCGGGACCACGGGATACTTAGTGAAGAGCATCAGGAGGCACCCCAAGGCATAGGGGCTGGGACTGGCACTAGGATGCCTTGCGGTGGACAGCCGAGCTCGATCCTTATAAAAGCTTTTTAACTGCAGCAGCTTTAGTGGACGCTACTGGAGCTGGAATTACGCGGCTGCTGGCATGAGACTTGCCCTCCAATAGATCCTTGTAAATGGATTTAAAGTGTATTCATTCAAATTAGAGGGACAATTTAAATTAAAAAGCTTAGAGCTGCCTCCACCACAGGGGGGCTCTCTCGACCCACCAGCGGACAGGCACCAGTATTGGGAGAGGGGGGCTGGCCGTCAGGGTTCACCGCGGCTCTGGCACAAACCCGGCGACACGGAGGTGGCACGGGCAGGAGCGGACTGGCCGTCTCGGCTTCTCACTTTTTGGATTTTAGAAGGGCATGACATGCCTATATCTGTGTCTCCCCCTCCTTTTACTCCTCCACCTCTTTTCTTTTCGCATGACTATATGTACTTGTCACTTTTCCATGTGTTAGTTGTGTCTTCTGAGCAGTTTGTCAGCTTTTGGACACCTTTGAAGGTGTTTTCTATGTGTTTCTATGTGTTTTTGTTTGCCTGCCATTGGTTTTAACGGTGTTCGAAGATGTTCGACGAACAGTTCGACGAACAGTTCGGCGAACACACGGGTGTTCGACGAACCGAACCGAACTCGAACACTACGGGGGTGGCTCAACACTACTCCTTTGTTATTTTAGCTGTGTGCTTAGGGTCATTGTCTTGTTGGACGGTGAACCTTCGGCCAAGCCTGAGGTCCAGAGCACTCTGGAAGAAGTTTTCATCCAGGATATCTCTGTACTTGACTGCATTCATGTTTCCTTCAATTGCAACCAGTTGTCCTGTCCCTGCAGCTGAAAAACACCCCCATAGCATGATGCTGCCTCCATCATGTTTTACTGTTGGGATTGTATTGGGCAGGTGATGAGCAGTGCCTGGTTTTCTCCACACATACCGCTTAGAATTATCATCAAAAAATTCTATCTTCGTCTCATCAGACCAGAGAATTTTATTTTTCATAGTCTGGGAGTCCTTCATGTGTTTTTGAGCAAACTCTATGCAGGCTTTCATATGTCTTGCACTGAGGAGAGACTTCCATTGGGCCACTCTGCCATAAAGGCCTGACTGGTGGAGAGCTGCAGTGATAGTTGACTTTGTGGAACTTTCTCCTATCTCCCTACTGCATCTCTGGAGCTCAGCCACAGTGATCTTGGGGTTCTTCTTTACCTCTCTCACCAAGGCTATTCTCCCACAATTGCTCAGTTTGGCTGGACAGCCAGGTCTAGGAAGACTTCTAGTGGTCCCAAACTTCTTCCATTTAAGGATTATGGAGGCCACTGTGCTCTTAGGACCCTTGAGTAATGCATAAATTCTTTTGTAACCTTGGCCAGATCTGTGCCTTGCCACAATTCTGTCTCTGAGCTCCTTGGGCAGTTCCTTTGAGCTCATGATTCTCATTTGGTCTGACATGCACTGTGAGCTTTGAGGTCTTATATAGACAGGTGTGTGCCTTTCCAAATCAAGTCCTATCAGTTTAATTAAACACAGCTGGACTCCAATGAAGGAGTAGAACCATCTCAAGGAGGATCACAAGGAAATGGACAGCATGTGACTTAAATATAAGTGTCTGAGAAAAGGGTCTGAATACTTATGACCATGTGATATTTCAGTTTTTGTTTTCTAAATAAATTTGCAAAAAATTTCTACATTTCTGTTTTAATCACACGCTGATGACCTATCTTATGAAAAGAGTCAAGTCCCAGACAACCGTCTTTTACTCTTTACTGCCATCTTCCCCATGTTTAGGGTGGATAGTGTACGGCGCCCATTGTTCATACCCAGAATCTATGCCTGTTCCATGTGCAGGAGGTGTGAGTTGTATATATTACACAAAGGTCAACATTGGAGATGAACTCCAATCCTGACCGTTTTAACCCCTGTGATCAATAGTGACTTTATTAGTCAATAAAGACTCATTCAGACGTCCGTGGTAATCAGTCCATGCACGGACTTTCCCGACCCTAACGTGACTGCTTTATATATTTCTATGAAGCTGTAGACACTCCTGACCCGAGGGCATGTCATTCTGTACGGGGAGTTGGGGAGGAGCGTCAATGTTACTTTGTAACCGCACAGATTTATGTGTCATTTATGTCCATTTTATAGTATTGGGGTAATTCACCTGGGGGATCTAATAAATTCCAAATCATCAAATATTCTGAATTATTACATGTCCGTCATAAAGTATACAAACCTCCCTTGGATTGGTATATAGAGCCCAAAAACAAGCTGCTAATTCAAAATGTTATCAGGGTAATTTCCTAATTTTCTGCTCAGTTTCTTGCTTCTGATCTTGTAAAATTCCCCATTCCATTGCTGATCTGTGCCAGATTATCTGGTTCATTAACCCTCGACTGGTGAGGTGGGGTTTATGTCACGCAACTGGTGAGGTGGGGTTTCCTATACCCCAGTGTTTAGAAATCTCTTATTTTTACAGAAAATGCGAAGGTCACGTTTGTTTTAATCGTTTTCTTATTGGCGATTGATTGCATATGAGTGTAACAAATTTTTGACACCCACAAATGGATGGAAGCTAGTGAGACACGTATCCTCATACCAGCATTTTTCAATGAATGGCAGCCGAACAAAAATTCCCTGGGGTGTGGCGACCCCCACCTCACCAGTTGAGGGTTAAAGGGATTTTCCTTTAACCCGTTGGTGCAGCTGTTTTTTTTTTTTTTTTTTGTAACTGTGCACTAGTCACCTTCCTTGGGTCCAGCACAGGGTCTCTGCCACTGCTCCCAGTGTCTGTTACTGTCCTTTGGCCTCACGTCGACAGCGCTGCAACCAATAACTGAGATCAGCAGCTTTGCCCGAGTTAACGGCACTACTTGCTCAGAGTCACTGAACTCACTGACTGGCTGCAGCGCTGTCAATGTGACAAATAGCTGACACTCTGCATTAGACCCAGAGAGGGTGAGTAAAGTATTGCTTTAAAAAAGAAAAGAAAATTGTATTAAAAAAACTGTAGTGTAATTCTTTAGCATCTTCTATAAGTGCAGCATAAATGACTCTAATGCTATGTCCGTAAAGGACAGCGGCCCAATCTAATCTATACACACCAGCACACACACAACACAAGGGAGTTTACAAAAATATTCTAATTGCACATTACGGAATAAACTACTTTACATACGTACTTTGTACTGATATAGTCACAATTAGGGTAATATTGCTTGACAACATATTTTAAAATATCTTAAAACAAAAATCAATTTCTGCATATAAATTACAGCCAAAATATGCAACACAAAATAAAAAAATAGATCATGATTTTATTATACTCGTCACAAAAATAAGCAATGATGGCATCAATAAATAAACCATAAATAATATATATAAAAAAAACACACAAAACCCTTTGCAATCAAGGAGAACTCCCAAAAGACCTGCGGCTCCACCGTTGGGGTTTGCTCACACACAGCGCTTGTGCAGAATTTTTTTTTTAAATCTTTGTACCATAAATAGCCACAAAATCTCATTCCCATGTTGCATATTTGTTTATTGACCCACGGTGCGTTCTCAATTCAGGAAGAAGCATGCACCTTTTCATGAACCGTGAGCGTCTGTCTGACTCCAGCACACCTCCTCATCAAGACCAATGTGAACAGCGCCGCTCTTGATGACTCTGGCCCCATCTCTTTTAGGATCATGTTGAGACTGGACAAAAGTAAGAGCTGCTCTATTTTTTGCCCTCATTCATTTCGAGGATTAGTGTCCCTTTAAGAGGCTTTCCCTTTCATTGTTTTTGGGAGTTCTACTTTTAAAAGGGTTTTCCTGGATTAGAAAATGAAAACTCTATTCCCCACCTTCCCCCGCAGACACGGCCCCATGTCTGTTACTGCGGCTCAGCCCCTACATCGCTGGGCTACCACCCCAGGCACAGATCATGGGAAGAAGACGCTGCTTCTGACTATCACGGACCTCACTTATAAGCTGCATCTTCAGAAGATTTTGGAATCTGCAGTTGGGAGGGACGGTCATTTTATGATGATCTTCCTATTACATCTAGTAGCTTTGTTCTTGTATTGTAGCACTACAAGCGCTTGTAAACTCGTCTATAAAACCAATATGATATTGGTCACAATGAGCAGACAAGTCAAGAAGTGAGAACGATTATTCTGGTAAGATTATCCATGCAATTTACAAAAAAAACTAATAGCAGCTTCAATGAGCATTCAAGATGGCAGCCGTCCGCTATGCAGCAGGCAGACACGTAAAGGATGGCGGGGGGATACTACACAACATTGACTCTTACCATATTAGTACTAGCCCAGTAATGTGACGCTGAGACCCCACATGTAACTACCGTGCAGCACGAATATAAAAGGATCAGTACGTTTTCTGAAAACCAGTGTCGGAAGCACTTAGAGAGCACCCTATGGCTCTTAGCCCCCAGATAACATGCAAGGATTCAAGTACGCGGGACCCCGCTAATCCGCTGATGGGCGGGATATCTGCAACGTACAGAGCTGGAATTCCTACAGAAATACAAAAGTGACCAGTAAATTCTGGACTATAAATTCTTATTATCTGCTTTATTTGTATCTTATTTTTCCACCCCAATGTATTCTCAAAAAAGTGATGGGAAATGCAATGTGTAGGGCCATCCTATAGGGACCACAGCTGATTTTTCAATTTCTTTGGGGTTACTGCTCTACCTCGCTTATATAAGTCAATAAGAAAGTCTCTCCCCACTATATTCTGGAGACCTACATAAAAGTGCCAAAGCTTTTTGTTTTTTTTTCTTTATTTCCTCCAATATTGTATTCATACAGGAATGCTTCCATTAAAGTTTGCAACATACTGTACTTTTTGGCATCTGTTTGAAGGATGGACCTATTTTGAAGTTCTGAAAAGTCTAATAGATCTGTACCGATACCGATTAATAATTAAAGGGGTTGTCCCGGACTTTAACATTGATGGCCTTTCTTTAAAGAGGTGGTCCACTACATTGTATAATGACCCCATCGATTTACACATGTTAACTAAATAAATGTTTTTGTAAATACCTCCTGCTTCCATATGTACCTGTGGGTGGCGCTATTGCTGACTGCTCAGTCTGCATCACGTGACCCCGGCTGCAGGTATTTGAAAGGTGTAATTTGATGGGGGCATTATACAATGTAGTGACCACCTCTTTAAGATAAGGCATCAATGTTTGATCAATTGGGGTGCTCATTAGCGGAGCTGCACTGCGGAGCTCTGTGGAGGGAATAGTGGCTGCGGCTGCGTACTACACATCTGCCCCCTAATGATTTGAATGGGTGGCCGATATGTAGTACTCCGTCAACAGAGCTCGGCACCTGAGCATTTCTGGTCACCGTTGACACAGGAACAGCTACAGCACGCACTATCAATCAGACATTGATGATCAAGTATAGGCCTTCAATAAAGTCTTGGACAGCCCCTTTAAAGTCTCCAAATGAGATTCTGAAGTTTTGTTTCATTGGCAGTCTATGTGGAAACAGTATAAAGTTACAGAAGATCGGACCGATGGTATACCATAGCACAAAACATTAGTCTTTAAGGGATTATTCAGCCATAGACATTGGGTCATGGTTTTAATCATGTGACGAAAATCACATTGTTTTACTGTAAATTGCTGTGGTCACAGGCCAAACAGTTTATGCTTGCGTCCTTTTTTTCGAACTTTTCTCGGCCAGGTGGCAAGAACCTTACATGTGATAGTCATGCCTAACATAACTAGGAGGTAGGGAATTAATACCCAATGTCAGATCCTGGATGACCACCATTAGTCTACCAGCAACTTACACAGAAGCAAAGCACATTCAGATCTTTCACACAGTGGACCTAAACCCGAAAACGATGTAAGTGTCCATATTTCCAGTACAGGGCACCTTTGTCAATGACAAACCTTAAATATACAAATATATTGGGACAGGATTCATGCTCCACGGACATGTGGTTTGAAATCATGAAAGGAAACAAAATGCATTATAAGGTTGGCTCTTAAAAAAAGATAACTGTTTCTGAATATTCCCGGAGGCTGCAGACACGCACTTAAGGCGTAGAGCCAATAAACGATGAACGAGCGCTCATAGGAATCATTTCAACATACGATTATTGGCCCATCTAACCAGGACCACAATCGGCAGACAAACTAGGAAAGCACCGTTTCATTGGGTGCGATACATTTTATGCATTCATTAAAATTCTTAACGGCAGCACATTACTCAGTGTAAACAGGAGACGTGCTGCTGATAACAGGATACCAGATTATTAGCGATCATTGTGTCCCCGTCATTGTTTCGTCAACCTGTGTATGCACTTTTCCAATTGTCAGTCGTTCAATTGCCTGGATCAGACCGACTATATAGGACATTAGTATCTGGTCTCCGCTGCACAAACTACCACTGATACATGTGAACAAAGTCGATATGTTTTTTTTTCCCCCAGTATATCCCTCCCAGCTTACATCACTCCCTATAAATAAATAGAAGCACTAATATAATAGCAAGTGGTTAATAAGACCTCTAAGCAGTCAGGAACACTGCTTCATCTGAATCGGGATCCTTCCCACTGTCCTCGCTGGGTAACGAGTCTCCACCACTCGGAGACCGGCAGCTCAAGTCCTCCACCCCAGATTCCTGGTCACTGTTAGCCGACAGGTCGGGGTCCGAGCTCTTCAAATGGTCCTGGGTTAGGATCAGGGCCGAGTCCTCCTCACCTTGGGATGAACTACGAGAGGGAAACAGCTTCAGGTTGGTGCTGTAATCTTGGGGCGTATTAGCCGGAGAGTGTTTGGTGATGCATATCTGGAAGTTGTGGATTTTTGGCTGGTCATTGAGATTCTTGTAGGTTTCATTTGACTCTCGAGTTTCCAGTTTTGTTAATCTCTAAAGGAAAAATTGTTAGACAAGAGCAAAAGTTACATTGGGTTAGGGCATGTTAATGTAACCTCTACATGCAAGTCGATCAGCAGTGGTTTAATGGTCTGTTTAGTAAGGCCGGCCGCACTTATGTTATCGTCAGCACATTTCTCGTTTACACAGGACAATGTGCTGCTAATGATAATTTTTAAACGTGCTAAAAAATTATCACACCAATGAATGCTTTGCCCCTCCATTGGATGTTTGATGGCCTGTTTAGGCAGCCAACAGTTGGGAATGAGGGAACGCTCCCTAACCCAATTATTGGCCTGCCTAAATGAACCTTTACTTGAAAACTTTATACCAATGAACAAACTTCTCTGGTGCCATAAGAAAGCCATAACGCCACAGTGCTCAGGCATTACTGACATTGAAAAGACACAAGGTAGAGACCCTGGTTACAGTGATGTGTCACTTAATGGTCTGATTGCTGTAGTTTTTATAAAATCACTATTTTATCAGCAAGCAGATTATCATTGGGGACTAGTAAACCTGCTGCCAGGTAGTCCTACATATTCATAAGCTCTGTACAACCCCGCCCCCATCACTGATTGGCAGCTTTCTGCAAATCTAGTATACACAAAGTGGCCAATCAGTGGTGTGGGCAGGGTTATACAGAGCTCAGCAGTCAGAGAACTGCCAATCAGTGATGTGGGCGGGGTCTGCTGCAGATAACACAGTAATTTTATCAAAATGACAGCAGGTAGCCCAGTAAGTGACAGATTGTTGGAATCAGGGCCTCTGCCCCTATATTGCGCTGCACTCAGATGGGTAGCAAAAACCTGGTAACAGATTCCCTTTAATGGTGCTCTCTTCCAGTTATTGTGATGGAGAAGACCAAAGACGTAGGGCATCGGCTAAAAATGATTGCCTCTTTTTTATCTTGTGCAGGGTTTTTATATATAATCATTTAAAATTGTTTCTCAGTCACCATTAAAAGCTGAATTGGTTTACACTGAAACCTAAGCGGAGGTATAAACATCAAAAACATATAGGCCAGGAAGCTGGATTTTCAGTATTTCTACCACACCTTCTCCATGAACTCCATTTCCTCCTCCAGCTGCTGCGTCTCTTCTTTTACTGCCTGTAGAAAATCAGTGACTGACTGGCGAGGGTGCATTCCTTTCTCAAATCGGTTATAGAGGCCCCTCCAAAACCTTCCATGGTGAAAAATAAGTTTGAAGAGTTAGTATATGCACAAGTACAGAAGATTATCATCGAGCAATTCTCATGATATATGTTCTTAAGACGTGCTAGCTCATGGTACACACATGAAGGGCTAGCTCACAATGCTGTATATTCTCCCATGCCAGAGAATTGGGCCGATTATACTAATGACACTCTGCTTTAACTCTGAGTGTGATCCAATTTTCTCGCATGGAAGAATTGCAGCACAGGTGTGGAGAAGATGGAGGACTTAATTTTTCCATCTTCTCCATTGTCTCTGTGCACGTACATCAGACTGCACTCGGATAACATAGTATATTATTGGTCCGAGTGCTATCCGATAAAACATCACATAGCACTAGCACTCGGCCGTGTTACGTGGCAATGTGAGCGAGTCCTAATGAGTCCCTCAGTGGCTGATCTATGGCTGGTGACTTCAGATTAGTGAAAATATGTGGTGGCAAGTTGGGCCTCATTACTCGGACAGCACACTGACACATCCTATCCTTACACTATTCACATGTCCGTTCTGTTATTTTGCTGACTGATGGTCTGTATATAAACAGAGACATCCCCTACATTGACCTTATTTGCCGACATCCAAGTTGCATCCTACTGCTATTCTTCATTTTCACTGACTGGGTACTTGAAGAAGCTTGGGAAACCTCTGTCACGTTGTTTTTGCATATGGCAAAACCATTGATAAAAACGGACATGTGGACTAAATATGCCCGAAAATTGGATCTAACACACTTGCAAAATTGGTCTGTTTTGTACAGGCAAACAAAAAAAAAACAGCTTTTGCCTGGATTCACACGTGTGTTTTGCGGTCTGAGTATGCTTCAATGCAAAGACTGGCTTCAGGTCTCCTGACCCAAACTCGACTTTATATTATGCGTTTATATAGAAAGTTCCCGATCAGGGACATCCGCATGCCCTATTAAAGGGGTTGTACCAAGTATATAAGTAATCCCCTATCAACGGGATTTAGGAATTGATCGCTAGGGGTCAGTTCCACAGAGAATGAATGGAGTAGAGATGTACATGCTCCACCTCTGCTCTGTTCAAAGCTTGCTCTACAGAACCTCCTGGGGATTGTTGGGGGTCCCAGCGGTCTGACCCCCAAAGATCAATACTTTATCGCAGTCTAAATATGTGCAAAATGAATCACCGTGTCACAAGCTGTCATAGATGTCAGTAAATCTGTCTAAAGTGAATTGATTTGTGCCAGGCAGAAGATAGAACTGACGAGTGAGCTCTGACGCAACCCCTAAATGTAGACCATGGTTACAAGTGGGAAGAGTGTTGGGCCTTGGATTTCACCACTGAAGGACACATTGGGCTCATGATACGTCACCCCGCTTCTTTCACCTGTAAAGTTAGGGTTGATGTTTCTATATATGAATGATAAGTATATGGTGTGTTAGAGTTCTGCTGCTTTATTCAGTGCAGAGGAGGAATCAGAATAACCTCTTACCTGAAGTGGCATGGAGTGGTGTGTGGTCTCAGAGTTCCTTGGGTCTGACTGTGATCTGCTCTGTACAGAGGGTTCATGTAATCCAACCGCTGCTTCCACAGGTAAGACCAGAGGGAGTAGGTCCTCTCCTGAATTCTGGAAGATGATGATTGCATCACTGATATATTGAGATTATGAGAGCTGCAAGTATACCCGTCACCACTGCAACCTGCACTAACACTAAGGGCTCATTCAGACGGACATTTTTTGTGTACGAGTCCTATTTGTGTTATTTCCAGATACGACTTGTACCTAGAAGAGTGAATGGGGCCATTCACATATCTGTGATTGTTTGAGAGACGGAAAATCGTGGCAAAATGTACGATAGTACGATAGTTATCTGAGTGTCAGGTCAAAATTAACAATGCACATCCATGGGTCAGTGAAAAAAAAAAAATCGGCCAACAATTAATTGCCATCTGAGCGCTGTCCAGTTTTCCAGGTCTGTTTGATGGAAAAAGATGAAGAAACTGAAGCTCAGGCCAAACTCTAATGATAAAAACTGACACTGACCAAACTGGTGAAACTGTGCCTGATTCTCTTATATGAATGAGCCACAAGTTCTATAGCTTTCAGTGTTTCTTTGCATAGTAGCTGTGTAGCTTCATAGTCAAAATTGGAAAATCCGGTTCCAAAAAGTAGATGGAAAGATGCACTGAACTGCTTGGCCCCACCACGGTGCACCGAGCGCCTGTACTTGATTTGAACAGTCCTTCTGTACTGACAGTCCCTTTACAGCAGTGTTCCCCAACTCCAGTCCTCAGGACCCACCAACAGATCATGTTTTCAGGATTTCCTTAGTATTGCACAGCTGATGGAATTATTGCCTGTGCAGGTGATGCAATTATCAGCTGTGCAATACTAAGGAAATCCTGAAAACATGGCCTGTTGGTGGGTCCTGAGGACTGGAGTTGAGAACCACTGCTGTAAAGGGTTAGGAGATAACTTTCTGAATGCAGGAGGTCTGACCGATGGGACTTTTAGCGATGCTGAGAATGGGGCTCTTCAGTGATCAGCAGAAGGCCTCATTCACATGTACAGGTTTAAACAGGTATGTGAAAAAATGGTATCAGTGTGTCCATTTTTACCATCATTGTGTTATCAGTGTTCTTCTCGTATGGATAAATATGTTATAAAGTTTCTCCTATGCTTTGTAATGTTAAAGAAGTTGTCCAGTACTTTATATTACTCCCCCCCCAATGTATCCCCCCGGGGCCCCTAAGACTTTGCTGATAATGCCTGTGAGCTTCGCTATCGGTGGCCGCTCACAGGCATCACGTGACCCCACGCTGATGTCACAACAAGTGAGGCGTGACTCAGCGCTGGGGTCCCTACGGTGGCTGCTGGGTTGTGGGCAGGGTTACACCTCCTCCCCATGCGTCACTCGCAGCATCTACCGCGCTTTCCCAATGAATGGGGAGAGGCAGAGCGTGCGGTGGATGCCGGGTGTGATGTGGGGGGGGGTAACCCCGCCCACAGTCTGGCATCCACCTGGAACGCAGAAGACAGAGACCCCCGGCTGCTGCCAGCGACATCGGCGGGGGTCACGTGATGCCTGTGAGCGGCCAGTGATAGCGCCACTCACAGGCATTATCTGCAACGGTAGGTAATTACAAAAATCCTTAGGGGTCTCGGGGAGACACATTGGGGGGGGGTAATATAAAGTACTGGACAACCCCTTTAATCTCGGACAGCACCATGATGCCATCCGTGGGCTGTCTATGTTCTTCATGGACCCATAGACTTGTATAGGTCTTTTTCATCTGTGATATTGGAAGAAAAAACAGACATGTCTCCGTGAGTTTTGCACAGACACATAGTCCATGAAAATCCACAGGCATGTGAATAGCATTAGCATTAACACGTACATGTGGATACGGATGTCTGAATGAGGCCTCAATGAGAGCTTGATATTTTAAGAATATCTCTTTAAAGCCATGATCCTCTAGTTACAAGGATGTATCTCATGTCCTTGGCTACTGACCTGCAGGTTAGGACATTTTGTGACTGGGAAAGAAAATCTACAAGATTTCAACATTACTCAGGACAGAGAATATCTTCAAGAAGTATCTTCTAGTGGACCATTGGTTACATCAGGAACTGTGCAATTCTTAAATCCATGTACCCATCTTATTTTATTATTGGCATTTTGATTTCACCATTCTTATGTTTCTCTGTACAGTGGCACTGCCAGCGATGCCAGCGACCCAGATGGGCAGGAAAAAACTGAAATGGTTTAGGTTCACATACCCATTCAGTCTCCGGATATGTGGGAGTCCCTAAGGTCTGACACCCCCACCAATCCTGAAGTGATGGCATATCTTACCAATATGCCATCACTTTATACATTTTTCTCCTGCACAGTTATTGAAAATTTTTTGCCAAGGTTCAACCTTCACAGTTTATAAGTGATTGCTGTTATCCAGACTGTGGGGCACCGTGTGATCAGATCAGCATCAGGGACACGTCAACCATCCATATTCTATTTCTGTTACAAGCCTATAGTGACCATACACAGAGCACATATTCTCTCACATCAGTTCCTTCCTCTCCTTCTCGCAGTTGCACAGAAAGTTTCCATACTGACAGGAGTATATATGGTGTTGTATGTGGACCAAGAATCTCTCATTAAATTCAAACGCACAGGGAAACTGCTCCATGAGCTGCCAGACACATTCCAGGAACTGGTCTATCACTGGGGACACCTCCTTGGGATCCCCATCTAAATTTCCATACCTTAAAAAAAAAAAAAAAAAAAAAAAATATGCTGAAGCAATGCAATTGGGGTATATGCATGCAACATCTTTTTCAGGTGGACTGCACTCCCAAAACCGCCTGAGACTGGGAATGGCACAGAAAAACTACAGTAAGTATATTATATTAGAATGTATGGTGTTTTTTTTTTGTCTCTTTTGCTGAGAGGAGGAGAGCTGATGGAAGATTTGGAAAGTGACACAGCTAAACTCAGCTGTGCTGACCCTAGCCCCACACTGACTGCTGGGCCCATATCTGAAATGTGTTGATTGATGGGATTTGAATACAGTTGATATTCTAATCATGCAGGAGGTTAGACCAGGAGATCCGGGCTTTCATTATAACCCACACACTGAGAAACCTGCTGTAAGATATGGTGTGGAGGTGTTCTTTTTCTAGCATCTTGCTGCCTGTTTATAATTGGACAACATCGTACAAGGAGAAGTACATGCCCCACAGTGAAAGCTCTCTGATAACACCCACTTGGATGTAACGAAAATTAACTCATTAGGTGACAAATACTTTGATTGTTAATATCCCTGCAACAGAGATGCAAAATAAAAAAAGAACTAACAATTATTTTTTTTTCTGCTCTGAAGCTACAACGTGTTTTCAGTTCAACATGAAAAATTTGGTGAAAGGCCCTCTGTAAATAAGTGACTCTGTTTGACTTTTCCAACATATGTGCAGTGACCAGGGTTACCTGTGATTAAATTTGTGTCCAAATGAAATCCAGTCTTTTTCAATTAACACCTAATAGTAATTGGGAAAAATAAAAGTTACACTATGCAAAAAATATCAACTCCGTAAATCTCCACCAGTACATAGAGTATATGAAATGAAACCTCTTACCATAAATACTCTGATGGTTCGGTAATAGGGGTCAAGTAACAGACTGGATACAGAGCAGACCTGAGCGGTGCGGTCCCATCCATCAGAACAATGAACGAGCACGCTGGCGCCCTCTTCTGACACGGCCTAAATGTGCAAATTAAATGTAAAATATTACACATTTATATAATTACAAATCTCGTTTATTCTCAGCACTAAAAGGATCATTTTTGTACAGTCCGTGCCTAGAATAGTACAAATCAGACAAGCAGCACTAGAATATGAACAGATACAACACATCTTACCTTTACAATGAAGATACCAGCATCTAGGATTGTTTTCACGTGTTTTAACCAGCCAGAGGATTCAAGACCCCAAAGAAATTCACCCATAGAAGGAGATCGGAGCTCACAAACTGCAATCATGAACAGAACAATAAGCTCACTATAGCAACAGATTCTGTATGTGAAGTATTTCTGCTCCAAGACTTGAGATAGAGAATATATATATATATATATATATATATATATATATATATATATATATATATATATATACAGTCATGGCCAAAAGTATTGAGAATGACACCAAAATTATATTTTCACATGATCTGCTGGCCTCTGGTTTTTATTAGTGTTTGTCTGATGTTTATATCACATACAGAAATATAATTGCAATCATATTATGAGTACCAATAGGTTATATTGACAGTTAGAATGAGTTAATGCAGCAAGTCAATATTTGCAGTGTTGCCCCTTCTTCTTCAAGACCTCTGTAATTCTCCCTGGCATGCTCTCCATCAACTTTTGGACCAAATCCTGACTGATAGCAGTCCATTCTTGCATAATCAATGCTTGCATTTTGCCAGAATTTGTTGGTTTTTGTTTGTCCACCCGTCTCTTGATGATTGACCACAAGTTCTCAATGGGATTAAGATCTGGAGAGTTTCCAGGCCATGGACCCAAAATCTCTATGTTTTGTTCCATGAGCCATTTAGTTATCACCTTTGCTTTAGGGCAAGGTGCTCCATCATGCTGGAAAAGGCATTGTTGGGCGCCAAACCGCTCTTGGACGGTTGGGAGAAGTTGCTCTTGGAGGACATTCTGGTACCATTCTTTATTCATGGCTGTGTTTTAGGCAAGACTGTGAGTGAGCCGATTCCCTTGGCTGAGAAGCAACCCCACACATGAATGGTTTCAGGATGCTTTACAGTTGGCATGAGACAAGACTGGTGGTAGCGCTCACCTCTTCTCCGAATAAGCTGTTTTCCAGATGTCCCAAACAATCGAAAAAGGGATTCATCAGAGAAAATGATTTTGCCCCAGTCCTCAGCAGTCCACTCCCTGTACCTTTTGCAGAAAATCAGTCGGTCCCTGATGTTTTTTCTGGAGAGAAGTGGCTTCTTTGCTGCCCTCCTTGAATCCAGCCCTTGCTCAAAGAGTCTCCGCCTCACAGTGCGTGCAGAAGCACTCACACCAGCCTGCTGCCATTCCTGAGCAAGCTCGGCACTGCTGGTAGTCCGATCCCACAGCTGAAACAGTTTTAAGATACGGTCCTGGCGCTTGCTGGTCTTTCTTGGGCGCCCTGGAGCCTTTTTGACAACAATGGAAGCTCTCTCCTTGAAGTTCTTGATGATGCGATAGATTGTTGACTGAGGTGCAATTTTTGTAGCTGCGATACTCTTCCCTGTTAGGCCATTTTTGTGCAGTGCAATGATGGCTGCACGTGTTTCTTTAGAGATAACCATGGTTAACTGAAGAGAAACAATGATACCAAGAACCAGCCTCCTTTTAAAGTGTCCAGTGATGTCATTCTTACTTAATCATGACTGATTGATCGCCAGCCCTGTCCTCATCAACACCCACACCTGTGTTAATGGATCAATCACTAAAACGATGTTAGCTGCTCCTTTTAAGGCAGGACTGCAATGATGTTGAAATGTGTTTTGGGGGTTAAAGTTCATTTTCTGGGCAAATATTGACTTTGCAAGTACAGTAATTGCTGTTAAGCTGATCACTCTTTGACATTCAGGAGTATATGCAAATTGCCATTACAAAAAATGAAGCAGTAAACTTTGGAAAAATTACTATTTGTCTCATTCTCAATACTTTTGGCCATGACTGTATATATATATATATATATATATATATATATATATATATATATATATATATAGGGTTGTGTAGGATACTCCAAGTGCGAATATGACTTAAAAATTGTACAATGAAATTGTAAAATTCTGTATTATTTATTATATTGGGGTTGGTCACTTTATATAAAAAAATTCCAAAAGGGTGATAAAATGTAATGTTTGGCACATACAACTATAGATTACTTCCCCGGAGTTTGCCTTCTTCCTAAGGTGCGCCTGGAGGCCATGTTTCTCCCCAGGTAAGTTATACACCTCTACCCATCTACGTGATGTACAAGAAAACATGATTCATCAGACCAGAACCCTTTCTTCTATTACTCTATGGTTCAGTTCTGATGCCCATATACCCTTGTAGGTGCTTTTGGCTGTAACCGGGTCAGCATGACAATGACCAGTGTGCATCTCCATATGTAATAAGCTGCAATACTTTATCCTGACATCTTTTCTTCATAGCCAAAACTTAATTTTTCAGCAATATGTGCCACAGTATTTCTTCTGCAGCACCGGACCAGCTGGGGCTACTGTACCTTTCGTTCCACACAAGTATCAATGAGCCTTGGGCGCCCATGACTCCGCCACCTGCTCACCGGATGTTCTACCCTGGTAGGCACTAACTATTGTATGCCAGGCACACCCCACAACACCTGCTGTTTTTGAGATCTTCTGACAACCCTCATGGGGGCACCTCTGACAAGGAGAATATTGAGATCTCTAGACATCATGATTTGTCCATTGAAAATGGAGCTGTTTAGGGAATAGAGCGCACAGAACATAGGGAAAAAAAACAGTGGAGGGGGAAAGAAATAATTTGAGGTGCTCACCTGGAGGGATTGTGAGAGTCACAGCTCCTAAACCAGGAGTAATATAACGCTAGCTGCCATCTATAAGAAATATCTTTTATGTATTCTTTTACCCTATGCACAAAATAAACGTTCATGGAAAACTATGAATTGGCAGCAGCGTGTGCAATGTCCTCAAGGGCCAACATACATACGCTGAAAGTAGATTTGCAAATAACATTTTTCGCTGTTGCCCGTTCCTGTGGCACCATTAATGTACTAGGCCTTAATGAGTTTGGTGACATAACGTCTTGTGATCGCTATTTTAACTCTCTAAGAACCAGGGAGTTTTTTATTTAAGCGCTTTTTGTGTTTATGGAGCTGACGTTTTTATTGATACCAATTTGGAGCACATATAACGTTTTGCTAGCTTTGTATTGGATTTTTTTTGTTAAGTGAGGTGACAAAGAACCCACAATTTTGGCATTTTGATTTTTTTTTTCTGCAATGTTTACCGTAAAGGTTAATTACCATAATTCCATACTTTGATACATCTGACTTTTACGGATGTGGCGATACCAAATGTTTTTTTTTCCGTTTCTTTGTTTTTAATAGGGAAAACGTGGGATAGTTAAAAATTATCTATTTTTTATATTTTGACTTTTTATTTTTTTTTCATTTTTTTTGTACCCATTAGTGGACTTAAACATGTGATCCTTGGATTGCTTATATATACTGTAATACCACAGTATTGCGGTATTTACTAGAAATCATGGTTGCCTATGGCACTCAGTCTGCTGTAAAAAGTACTAAGATGGGCCTTAAAGGTAAAGGCATTTTGCCCATAGCGGTAGACCACGTGGCCACTATGGCGCTCATTAGCTGGGAAAGCCTGATGCTACAGGGCTTTCTTCTTCCGCATATCATTCTTTGAAAGATGGCCTTTGTTCCTCATCATTCAGCCTGTACGTCTGTGCTCGAAGTCTCAGCACTGCAGGTGCAATGACGTCACTAGATCGGGCCCTCTGTGCGGAGTTTTTTTTTATTTTGGCAACAAGAAAAGCGTATACTGTGGGATCCATCATACATGATGTGGGGCGGCCATCATACTGTGTGAGCGAACTGTTGGGGGCCATCATACTGTGTGAGCGAACTGTGGAAGACATCATACTGTGTGTGTATATGTGTGGGGGGCTGTAAGAGCATCATACTGTGTGTGTGTGTGGGGGGGGGGAGTAGTGTAGGTGCATTATACTGGTGGGGTTTGCCATGGGGTCATCATGTTGTCCATGTAAGGACTACTGTGGGAGAAAATTATGACAGGAGATTCACTCCGAGGTATCCCACCGTGTGTGGAGGGCAGCATACTCTATGGGGTTTATTAAAATGGTATCAGTGTGTGCAAACAAGAGGAATCAGTAGCAGGGGCATTATTTCTGTGTCCAAGCCACAAAACATGTCCTCTCCCTGTATTTAAAAGTTGGAAAGTAGGCCCTTGTGTGACTGCATCAATATGTTTTAACCCTGCCTAGTCCATCAATATAGACTCTTGGTATGGGGCCCCATGATTTCTATGAACGCCTCTGCTTAAGCTGGCCCCCGGCTGCTGTGGTAACCCATCGATTAACAGCGCACATTCAAAATAGTTAACAGACACCATCAGCTTCTTGTGGAGTTCCTGAGCCACCTCCACACACGCAGGCTCCTTCTCAGGATGTTCATTCACATCCTAATGCGGTGAGAGGTTACATATAAAAATAAAATCCTAAAATCTTGGAATTTTTGCTTTGCCCACTAATACTCCATTTACACAGACAGATTAGTGGCAGTAAACCACCACTAACTGGTAAATATTTACTGATTGTCGGAGGTTTAGAAGCCTGTTTACACAGGAAAACCATGCTAAATGATGTGCGTTGAACGTTCAGAAGGCGTAAGCTTTGCAGCTCCTCAGAAGAATTTTTTATTTTTACCAGGAGACCTGGACCCCCGTGGTCTAGAGGTCTCAGGGGGTCTCAGCGCTGCTGGGACCCCTGGCCCTCCCCTGGCGGATCTGCGTACCCCCTAAGGAGGTCCCCGCATAAGCCTGCCGGCCCCGGGGGATACAGGGTGCTCCCTGGCGGAGACGCACACTGCATCTAGGGGTCCCTGCGAGCTCCGCCGTGGGGGGGAGCGAAGGGCCATGGCGTCACACATCCCTGGGGGTCCCTGTGGCGCTCAGCTGGGTAAGTGCCCTGTGTGTGTGTGTGTGTGTGTTACTGTCTTATGGTGACTGCACCTTTTGTCTTTTCAGGCAGAGGTGTAATACTGGAGAATGCACATCACCGCTGCTGTTAGCAGGGGAGCGGGTCAGAGGAGCGCGGGCTCCGTTAGTGTAACGGGGGGGCGTGGCTTATGTTCTTGGCTGCCTGCCATCGTCTGTGCAGACAGGAAGCACCTGGAAAGCGCGCGCTGGGCAGTCCCCGCCCCCCTCCTGCCTTCCTTCTCTTCGGCTCTGCAAACGGCCATTGCCTCACGGAGCTCAGCGCTGTCCTCTCCCTCCCCCCTGCTCTCCGCTCTCACACACAGGCTCCAGGAAGCTGGTGAGTCATCTGTTTGTCTCATCTCTACAGCAGAGCGCTGCTGTCTTCTCTGCTGCATGCACACCTTAGTCCTTTTAAGGCAAGGTGCATTGCGTGTTCAGCAGCATTAACCCCTTCTGGCCATCATCAGAAAACCTTTTTTCTGCAATGCTGGGGTAGCTTTTCTCCCTCTAAGGAGAATCTTTAACCCTTCAGTGCTTGGTAAATTGTTTTGTGGGAACAGGCTGTGATAGCAGGATCTCACTTCCCCGGTTACTGTGCTCTTGTAAGGGGTTATTACTGCTCTTTCCGCGACGCTCGCTACTGAGTAGGGGGCATGTCGGATCAGGGTCCAGGCGGCGCGGACCTCTCTCCCGGCCCGCTTCAGGATCGGTCACGCGTATCTGATATGCCGGGGTTGACGGCGTCAGGTTCGTCTCTGGTCAGGGGCCTCAGTGATGTTAAAGCGCTCACTCGCTCCATTGACAGTCTGTCTGACCTCCTGGGTCACTGGGTATCAGCTAAGTCCCTACCGGCGCAGGGCAAGAAGCGCCACAGGCCTGTGGTGGCGCTGTCTCCTCCGCGCAGCGCATCAAAGGCTTCGGATTCACCGACAAGCTCTGCTGGTGAGATCTCCGATTCTGATGAAGAGGATCGGCAGGGTCGCTCGGCTTCGCTTTCAGGCCACGTGGATGCTCTTATTGGAGCCATGCGGGAAGTGTTATAGCTGTCTGAAGAGGTGACGAGGCCGGGCAAGTCGGCCCGGCTGTATCAGGAGTCGCGTCGGGCTCGTTCGACACTGCCAGCGCACGATGAACTTAACGAGGCGGTGGAGAGAGAATGCCTGTGTCCGGATAAGCACTTCCAAGGGATGCGGTTTTTTGATGCCCTGTATCCCTGCTCCACAGAGACGATCGCTAATTGGGTCCCCTCTCCTGAAGTGGACGTGCCATTGTCTCAGCTGAGCAAATCTTCTTTGCTTCCGGTTAAAGGGAAGGCGAGTCTACAGGATCCGCTGGACAGAAGGACGGAGTTAGCGGCGAAGTCCATCTACGAGGCCGTGGGTCATGGATTCCGAGCGGCCTTGGGGGCCATGTGGGGACAGCCTGTACATCTAGTGCACTAGTTAGGCGTTGGGCCAGATGGTGATGCTGAGCAGTGTCTGCCCTGGCTGGACCAGAATGGGAGACCACAGAATCCACAGATGATTCTGACCCAATTTCATGCCCAGCACATGCCTGACACCTAACATTATACTGGTGAGGCTTCCCTGAGATGGTTGGATCAGCTGCGGTCAGCATGGCAAGATGGGACTCCGCTGTCTGACGTGGAAAGGCTCTTCCAGCTGTTGGAAGAGGTGGCCCGATATAGCAGAGACGCAGTGCTGGATACTACTTTGTTTCTGTCCAGGGCTCAAGCCTCGGCCGTCACAGTCAGTAGAGCACTGTGGCTCAAACAGTGGACTGGAGACGCAGTATCCAAACAAGGTTTGCTTACTCTGGCGTACAAGGGCGGTCTGCTTTTTGGTTCGGACCTCACGGAGCTGATTGCTAAGGCCAAGGATGTGGCTTTGCCACAGCGGAAAGCAGCGGCCTCTACGTCTGACAGGTCAAGTGCCGGTAGTGGTCGTCGGTCCTTTCGACCCAGGGGACGATTCGATCAGCCCTCTTGGAGATTGGGTCGTCCCTCGTCTTCCGGTAAGAAGTCCACCCAGAAATCCCGTACTCCCTGGAAACAGCATTTCCGTCGGGACAAAAGGGAGGCTGACAAAAAGCCCGCTAAGGCGGACTGACGCCAGGATCCCTCTCGAGGGCTCTCAGGTGGGAGGTCGGCTGCTACAATTCGGGTCGGTTTGGGCGTCCCACGAATCGGACGCCTGGGTGACACGGGTTGTGTCAGCGGGCTATTTCATAGAGTTTCACTCTCTACCCCCGGACAGGTTTCGTCAGTCTCGCATCCCGTCCGTGCCCAAGCTGGCTGCTGCTCTGCTGCGGGAGGTCAACTCTCTTCTGCAGCAGGGTGTAGTGGTTCCGTTTCCGCCGGAGGACCGGGGAAGGGGGTTTTTACTCTAACCTTTTTGTGGTCCCCAAAAAAGGAGGACAAGTTTCATCCCATTCTGGACCTCAAGGATTTGAATCTTCATGTCCGAATCCGGAAATTCCGTATGGAGTCTCTTAGCTCCGTCGTGGCGGCCTTGTCGCAGTACGATTTTTTGGTGTCGATCGACATCCGCGACGCCTATTTGCATGTCCCTGTTGGCAGGGCTCACCAGTGCTTCCTGCGTTTCGCCGTAGGGCAGGTCCATTACCAATTTGTGGCCCTACCTTTCGGGTTGGTCTCGGCGCCCAGGGTTTTTACAAAGGTTCTGGCGCCGCTCATGGCGCTCCTTCGAAAGCAAGGAGTTCCGATTCTCCCCTACCTGGACGACCTGTTAATTGTGGCGCCCACAGCGGAGGAGGCAGTGACAGCTCGCGATCTCTCCCTTCAGCACCTGGAAGACTTCGGGTGGCTGGTCAATTGGAAGAAGTCGTCATTGGAGCCGTCGCAGTCAATCCTGTTCTTGGGGATGCATTTCGACACCGTACGGGCAGTGGTGTCCCTCCCTCCGGACAAACAAGCGAACCTTCGTCACCACGTCCAGGCTATGAGGTCGGTGAGGGCGATGTCCCTTCGGAAGTGCATGCGCCTTCTGGGTCTGATGGTGGCAGCAATGGAAGCGGTGCCGTTTGCACAATTTCATTCCCGGGATCTCCAAGATCTTATTCTGACCCGTTGGGACCGATCGCCGACTTCGCTGGATCGCTGTGTCGTCATCTCCCGCAGGGTGCGAGAGTCTCTTGGATGGTGGTTACGTCTGGAGGCTCTATCCCTGGGGAAATCCCTTCTTCTCCCACGGTGGTCGGTGATTACCACCGATGCCAGCCTGACTGGCTGGGGGGGGGGGTTTGGAACGACCTCTGGGTTCAGGGGGTCTGGTCGTCAGAGGAGTCGTCTCTGCCAATCAACATTCTGGAGTTGAGAGCAATATTTCTCTGCCTCCGACATTGGACGGTCCCTTTGAGCGGTCTGCCGGTCTGGATTCAGACGGACAATGCGACAGCTGTCGCGTATATCAACCATCAGGGCGGGACGAGGAGTTCCAGACTCATGATGGAGGTCTCTCGGATCCTGCTTTGGGCCGAGTTCAGGGTTCCAGTCATCTCCGCGTTTCACATCCCGGGTGTGCTGAATATCTCGGCGGACTTCCTCAGTCGCGAGCGGGTAGATCCCGGAGAATAGAGTCTTCATCCGGAGGTTTTTACTCTGCTGTGCTCCCGTTGGGGGACTCCCCAAGTGGACTTGATGGCATCCAGGCTGAACGCCAAGATTCCGACAATCATGTCCAGGTACAGGGACCCGGAGGCTGTGGCGGTAGATGCTCTAGTGGCCCCGTGGGACCAGTTCGAGCTGATCTATGTGTTTCCGCCGGTATCCTTACTTCCTCTGGTGATCAGGCGGATCAATCTCGAACGAGTATCGGCGATTTTGGTGGCGCCGGATTGGCCGCGGAGGGTGTGGTATTCAACGCTGGTGTCTCTTCTGGCAGCGCCTCCGTTTCCACTGCCTCTTCGCCCGGACCTGTTAACTCAAGGGCCCATTCGTCATCCGGACCTGAAGTCACTTCGTTTGACGGCGTGGCTCTTGAGACCGAAATCTTGACCCGTCGTGGGTTTTCGTCCGAGGTCATTGCCACCTTGCGGGCGGCCAGAGGTCCAGCTACGACTAGTATTTATCACAGAACTTGGGAGGCCTTCTATTCATGGTGTTCTGGATCGTCAAGGAACCCGAGGGTTTTTTCCATTCCCAACTTCTTGGCCTTTCTGCAATGTGGTCTGGTCAAGGGTCTAGCAGTTAGTACCTTGCGGGGTCAGGTCTCTGCACTATCCGGGCTTTTTCGGAAGGCTATTGCCTCACGCAGGGATGTGCGTTCATTTTTTCGCGGGGTTGCACATCAGTTTCCGCCTCGGAGGGCGGTTGTGGCTCCTTGGCGGCTCAATTTAGTTTTGGAGGCTCTTCAGCATGGGCCGTTTGAGCCTATGGATTCAGCTACGCTTTACTTGCTTTCTTGGAAGGTGGCCTTCCTGGTGGCAGTCACCTCTTTAAGAAGGGTTTCGGAGTTGGCGGCACTGTCTTGCTCGCCCCCTTTTTTGGAATTCCACCCGAATCGTGTGGCGCTTCATACCCGTGGAGATTTTTTACCTAAAGTGGTGTCGCGTTTTCCACCTCAATCAGGACATTCTGTTGCCTTCCCTCTGTCCGAAACCAAAGAGTCTGAAGGAGCGGGCCTTGCACTCGTTTGATTTGGTGCGGGCATTGAAGTTCTATCTTTCAATCACGCAAGGGTTTCGAAAATCGGATTCTCTGTTTGTGATTCCTGCTGGTCGTCGCCGTGGTCAGCGGGCTTCCAAGGACACTATAGCTCGGTGGATATGTTCGGCTATCCTGGAGGCGTACCGGCTCAAGGGCGAGCCTTGTCCGGTTAAGGTTCAAGCTCATTCCACGAGAGCTGTTGGTTCGTCGTGGGCTTTTCGTCAGGGGGCTTCGGCAGCGCAGCTCTGCCGGGCGGCTACCTGGTGCTCCGTTCACACTTTTACTAAATTTTATAAAGTGAACGTGAGTGCTTCCGCCAATGCGGCCTTGGGACGCAGGGTCCTGCAGGCGGCAGTGGCTTAGGTTATCTCTTTATTTTTTGTTCGGCGCTTGTTGCGCACTTGCCTAAGTTGTTGGGGTGTTGGCGATCCTGCCACTGTTTCCCACCCTTGAGTTTTGGACTGCTTTGGGTCTTCCCACTAGTAATGGATCTGTGTCTCCCTTCCTTCCCTTCTGCTGCTGAAAGACGGATTTTGGTAAGACCTTACCTGTAAAATCCTTTTCAGCGAAGGAAGGAAGGGAGACACAGCACCCTCCCATGGCAGAAGTGTATTATGGTTTTTCTAGATGCGGCGCGACTCCCTCCTGATGGCGGTCATCTGGTCTGGGCTTGGCGCACTAGGGCTCTGTTCCAGCATTGCCAGCTCATCGCAGTTGTCAGGTCCAGTAAGTAGTGCCTGGGACTGTGTGTTTTCATGCTGTTATATACATAACCTGTTCTCTCACATTTATGAATTTTCAGAAGGGGTTGTGTTGTTCCCCTGGTGTTGTCTGCTCTTCCTTAGCTTGTGTACGGACTGGAGAACATGGGAGTAGGAGGAGCCTAAGTTGGAGGGGCCGGTTGTCACTTTTTCTAAATCTGAGGTGAACTATCCTGTGGGGCTCCGCCTACCCCCACTAGTAATGGATCTGTGTCTCCCTTCCTTCCTTTGCTGAAAAGGATTTTACAGGTAAGGTCTTACCAAAATCCGTCTTTTTCTCGTTTTACCCTATAGCCTATTTACACTCCACTTCTCAGCAGCTCTCGTTTATAATCTTTCAGTGTAAATGCATATTAAGTCTCAGCATTGGCTTACCCTGCCTGTTCTGTAGAGATTCTCAGCAGCCATCTTATTATCATCACAGACAGGATTAAAATAAAAGGTAACATCTTGTCATATAGATAATACAGGATCCACCATTCACAAAAGGCGATGGTCTCAGCTGACCTTCTCCCCCCTCTCTGCACAATGACCTCTGCACAGGTCAGAGAGCATGCCTATAACCCAGTGAACATCCACAGTCTAAAGTGGTCCATATATCCACTGTAAGGCTTATCAGCTCAGGTAATATTGCCGCCTGATCATTTAGAGAGAATACAATTAGAAAAATCTTGACAATCAGAAATTAAAAACCTATTGATAAAAAAGAATATAAATGTCTGGTTTTAATAATTACAGAAATTTCTAGCTGATATATTCCTTAACATGATCAACACTCGTATAAGACGTAGATAGTACTCGGACCTCACAAGTGACCGTGGTCAGATAGTATTTAATCTAAATCACAATTAGTCAGGAAGCAGGAAACCACTAGAATAAAATTCCGCAAGTACAACAAACGTGATTGTATATTATCATGTCACTGAATTTTGGGTCTTCTATCCTTTGGATTACGAGCTCGGAGAGAATGAAGACACAGGACAGGATGTTTGTGTCTAAACATACTCTAAAAACTTTATTACAAAACACAGGGCTAATATACACCCTAAAGGCAGGAAACGGATTTGCCATATATGGTTCGATTATACAGTTTAGCTGAACAAGTGAAAAAAACTAGTTTCTGTATGCTTTAAAATATTTAATTAGACTTATCTAGTTAGCAAGGTCATTTCATCTTTCTGCAAGAACACATTATTACTACAAGAAGAAACATCTGGCCAGGGAGAATCACGTTATCTTTTTAGCAAGGACACGCTATTGATACAAGAAGGAACATTTCAGCTTGCTGTTTTTTTACCTAAAATAACTGTCAGACTTATATAGCATAGATGGGGCCTTTAAACTTGAGGGACTCCATCTTCTGCTATAACAATCATTAGGCTATATTTAGTAGCTTTACCGAGAATTCTATAATAAAGGCTCAGTGGTCAATGTTCTCGTGTATAAAACATTCACATAACATAAAAATAAGTAACAATGCATAACACTGACGTGGTAAATATAAAGCTTCCTCCTAAAAGGAAAACCCCACGCGGGGAGAGGACCACATCTGAAGACTCGACAATGACACATTATGATGGAATGATCATCTCGGAGCTTCTCCTGCTGAGCCTTCACCTCTTTCCAGGACATCGAGGAAAAAAAGAAAATACCTGACTATTCAAGGAACCATTCCTAAATAATTCTTAGTATTCTGGGATATTTGGCTGCATCCATTCTTTATGGAAATAAGGATCTACAAAAGCCAAACTGTTGTAAAATGCAGCAAATGTTCTATTGTGTGGTATACTGGGATCTACGGGGGCTTCAAACTCTGGGGTGACCATTATAAAGCAGCACAGAGCCCATTGTATAAACTCTACTGGTATATTTAGCTGTATTAGAACCAAAATATCTAACTGAAGGCCCACCATACATATTAGACTAATGTTGACCTATCCCACCGATATTGACAGATTCAGCTGAAACTCAAATGTGTATGGGGGCCCAGACAACTGATTGTTGGGGAAGTTAAAGGGGTATTCCTATTTCCAAGATCCTATCCCAATATGTAGTAGGTGTAATAATAATATTAGCAAATACCTCCAATTAGAAATGTAGTATAGTCCTTCTGATTAGCAATGTTGCTTACCCCATGTGCAAGGCATTGCAGTAGCTTAGGCATCCATGGTTACGACCACACATAGTTACGCTTAGTGGTCGTAACAATGAATACCTAAGCTACTGCAATGCCCTGCACATGGGGTAAGTGACATAGCTAGTCAGAAGAACTATCCTACATTTATAATTGTAGGTATTTGCTAATATTATTACACCTACTACATATTGGGATAGGATTTTGGAGATGAGAATACCTCTAAAGTGTCCGACATGTCCGATTTTGAACTATTGATCCTTCTGTTTCCCTGGAGATAGCTTATCACCAAAGATGTAGGACTGCGGTTCTCTTATAGAGAACACAGAGACACTCGGCTGAAGTACTCTTGTGTATGGGACAACGCTTTACTGTTGGAATTGCTGTGGCATATGAGAGGAGACTGACTATGAGCATCACTATCACGGTGAAAATATTTAGGATTTTTAAAGTCCTAATTTTAGGAGGTCCAAGTCCTAAAAAAATATTATTAACCAGGAACAATGTATTATTTAGAAAAAGACTCATCCATCGCCTGATTGGATTGTTTATAGTCATCTCATCTGCCCATGTAAACAGGACGTGCTGCCGACAATAAGCAACCATCTTGGTACACTTTGTATCGGCCCTTTTGAAAAGGCTTTATATGAGCACCGGTGGACTTGTTAGTGGGGCTGTGGCCTGACGCTGATGATTGGCCACACTATCTATCAGTATTCGGTCAGTATTTTTTCTCAGGAGTGGGAGCCAAAACCAGGTGAGGAACAATCAGAGAAACGGTCTAATAGAAACAAGTCACCAATTCTGCATTTATCACCCACTCCTGGTTTTGGCTCCCACTCCTGAGAAAAAATACTGACTACTGATAGTGGGGCCGTGGCCTCAGGCCACAAGTCCACAGTGCATGACCGTGCTCATTCATGTGTATTTGTACATGTGAGATCTGAAATGAACGTGAACGACTGTGACCTGTTTGATGAGATAAAGGTTACTGACGCACTTGATCTAAACTTAGTCCCGCAGTCTGGCTTCACCCATTTTTTTCCTACAGATCATATTACCTGAACTTATCATGTGTCTTCCCAGGCTGTAAACAGAGAGGAGGCAGTACATTGTAAAGACGAGGCCTACAGCGTCCAAAGCCCAAACCCGAGAAGCCAACAACTAATCTGTCATGTGTACAAATACATTCCACCCCTCTGTTATCCTGATCAGACAAGGAGCTCACATGGCTCATTACAGGACGGGACGGAAATTCTCTTAAAGTGATCTACACCTCCGACATTAAATGTGACGATACGTTTCTAATGTCTAGACGGAGTGAGCCGTCTTTCTTTTTGACGAAGAAGAAGCCTGCTCCCGCCGGGGAGGTAGATTTCCGGATAAATCCTCGGGCCAGATTCTCCTCAATATATTCAGACATGGACCGGGTCTCAGCAGCGGACAAAGGGTAAAAACGCCCACGGGGAGGAGTAGCGCCAGGTATCAGGTCGATTGGGCAATCGTATGGTCTATGAGGGGGTAATGTCTCTGCTTCTCTTTTATTAAAGACATCCGCATAAGACCAATAGGGAACCTGTAGGCCGGGTAGATTGGCTGGGGTAGGAGAAGGACAGGCAGGAAGAACGGGAACTAAACAAGTCTTATGGCAGTCCTCTCCCCAGCGAAGGACTTCTCCGGTCTGCCAATCAAGCACGGGTGCATGTTTCTGGAGCCAAGGTAGGCCTAGCAAGAGGGCGTGAGAGAGTCCAGGCAGAACATGGAAGAAGATGCTCTCAGAGTGCAGCATTCCCACCTGCAGAGTTATGGATTCGGTGATGAGTTGAATGGGATGCGGTAAGAGACCCCCATCCATGGAGGCGACAGATAAGGGTAAAGCCAGGGGTTTGGTGGGAATGTGGTATTTCTCTACCAGGGATAGAGAAATGAGATTTCCGGCAGCTCCAGAGTCAAGTTGAGCTAGTACACAGAAACTGTTCTCCCCGCAGATGATAGAGACCGACAGCATCAGAGATGGAGAGGGTTTACTCTTGTCTAGGACGACCTCTCTGAGCGATCCTAGACACAGGTGTTTCCCGACCTCTCCGGGCAGGAACGGATCCGGTGCTCCTTACTGCCACAGTAGAAGCAGCTCCCCTCGGCACGGCGTAATTCTTGACGGGTTTTGACCATCTTGGTCTGGTCGACCTGCATAGGCTCGGGTGAGTGCGCCTGAGGAGGAACGGAGGAAGTGACGGGTTTCTGAAAGGTAGGGGCAAGGCGTGGAAACCTCCTCTCACGGATGACCTCTTTGGTGCGCTCCTGGAACCGGATGTCAATCCGGGTGGCGAGTGTTATTAAGTCGTCGAGAGTGGTAGGAATGTCCCGACCGGCGAGTTCATCTTTAATACGGCCGGACAGACTCTCCCAGAAGACGGACACCAGGGCGTCGTTATCCCAGGCAAGCTCCGAAGCAAGGGTACGGAACCGTATGGCATATTGGCCCACGGTGAGACTTCCTTGACGGAGGCGTAGCAGAGATGAGGCGGATGAGGTCTTCCGTCCTGGTTCGTCGAAGACTTTCCGGAAAGCCGTGAGAAAGGCTGGCAGGTTGGACACCAGGGAATCTCCTCTCTCCCATAGAGGATTTAGCCAAGCCAGCGCCTCCCCCGTGAGATGGGACATGGTGAAGGCTACTTTGGCTCAGTCGGTGGAAAACTGATGTGCCAAAAGTTCGAAGTGCAGAGTGCACTGGTTAGTGAAGCCCCGTGCCTGACCGGGATCTCCGCCAAAACGAGGCGGGGCGGAGAGACGGGGACCGGGAAGGGATGCTATGGTATTGCTGTGCAGCGGCGGCGCCGGGGTAGTAAGTGTGCGAGTGGAAGCAGCTCCCGATGAGACAGTCAGTGTGTCCAGGCGAAAGTTAACACTACGCAGGTGACTCAGGATGGACTCCTGTTGGGACCTCTGACGGGAAAGTTCATGACATAGGTCCGAGAGCGAGGGAGCTTGGGTGCCACCGGGTTCCATGGCCTGAGCAAACTGTAACGGGTGTGGGAGGTGGAACCTCTGAGCTACTATACAAAGGGTAGTCCTTGTAAGGAAGCGGGTGGCTCCCAGGGAAGGCGGGTAGGTAGACACTGCAAGTGACAAGGACAGTCTCAGGGTAGAAGGGCAGGGCGGTCACAGCAAGTGACGGGGACAGTCTCTTGACAGGCGGGTGGTCACGGCAAGTGACGGGGACAGTCTCTTGACAGGCGGGTGGTCACGGCAAGTAACGGCTAAGCCTCCAGGTAGGCTAGCAGGCAGGTAGCAGGTGAGTGCTCCCAGGTGAGCGAGTAAGAGTCTCTGGACAGGCAGGTGGTCACAGCAAGTGACTGCTAAGCCTCCAGGTAGGCTAGCAGGCAGGTAGCAGGAGAGCGCTCCCAGGTGAGCGGGTGAGAGTCTCTGGACAGGCAGGTGGTCACAGCAAGTGACGGCTAAGCCTCCAGGTAGGCTAGCAGGCGGGTAGCAGGTAAGCACTCCCAGGTGAGCGCTCCCAGGTGAGCGCTCCCAGGTGAGCGGGTAAGAGTCTCTGGACAGGCAGGCAGGTATCTGGCAGGTAGTTCCTGGTCCGCAGGCGGACTGATCCATAGACAGACTGGCAGGTGCTGGTAGGCAGACTGTCGGACCACAGGATTGCAAGCAGGTAGACAGAAATCAGGCAGGTATCAGGCAACGGGACCTGAGGGCTGAAGCAGAGTTGAAAGGCTTTGCAACAACAGAGCTCGGGCACCTCCATTTTGGAGGAGGTGCCTTATATATGGTGAGGTCCTCCGGCCATTGGCCGGGGACTCCTTAGGACGGCGCGCGCGGCCCCTTTAAGAGAGAGGGAGCGCGCGCGCGCCCTAAGCACCTTGACCGGGAAGCAGCGTGCGCTGCCAGCAGAGCGGGAGGAAGACGCCGGGCACGGAGCGGAGAGGTGAGGGGAACGGCGTCCCAGCCTAGCAGGAGGCAGGGACGCCGACGCTACAGTCGTCACGTGATTGTGGCAGCCGTCACGTGCTGGTATAACACGCTGCAATTAGAAATGGGAATCGGCACAGGAGTCATAATATAAAGTCAGTGCTGGTAGTAACACAAGAATCCAACAAGCCGAGCGTCCACACGTCGTCCAACAGCCCAACATGGATGATGAGAAGCTGCAGGACGTCACATAATCCGCGATATTCAGGCAGAGAACACAAACCGCAATGTGCTGCCACCGACATCTTCATCAGCTCAAGAGGAGGCGACTGTGTAAGAACATCACCGTTTTGTTTTCCCCCCTGAATATCGTGGATTATTAGATGACTGATGTTCTGCTACTTTTTCTTTTTGAAGTTGTCTACACACATAATGGCTGCAGAGGACTGAGAGAAAGTCCACAGGGAACAAAAGAGAAGTCGGGAACAGAAGGG
Organism: Phyllobates terribilis; assembly: GCF_046119375.1. Taxonomy (NCBI): domain Eukaryota; kingdom Metazoa; phylum Chordata; class Amphibia; order Anura; family Dendrobatidae; genus Phyllobates; species Phyllobates terribilis. The sequence continues at coordinate 830,907 of NW_027362895.1, forward strand.
GAGACGAGGGCTGAGCCACTTACACAGACAGAAAGCTGAGGAGGACATGTTATTACTCCAGGATCTGCTCCATTCATTCCTTATGTGGCATCCAAGTGCTGAGCTCGGCTTTTTCCAGAGCCCCATAGAGAATGAATGGAGCTGCAGTTGTTCCCTGACTTTCCGTTCCTTCCCGATCAGACGATGGTTCGCAGTGGTCAGACCCCACGATCAGTAAGTGATCACTGAGCCTGTGGATAAGTGATAACTAAAGTTGACAAATCCCCAGGCCCGGATGGGATACACCCGCGAGTACTGCAGGAATTAAGTAATGTCATAGATAGACCATTATTTTTAATCTTTAAAGATTCCATAATAACAGGGTCTGTACCACAGGACTGGCGTATAGCAAATGTGGTGCCAATATTCAAAAAGGGGACAGAAACCGAACTTGGAAATTATAGGCCGGTAAGCTTAACCTCTACTGTGGGAAAAATCCTGGAGGGTTTCCTAAGAGATTCTATAATAGAGTATCTGAAGAAGAATAGCCTCATGACCCAATATCAACATGGGTTTACAAGGGACCATTCCTGTCAGACTAATCTGATCAGTTTTTATGAGGAGGCAAGTTCTGGACTGGACCAAGGAAATGCAGTGGATGTTGTGTATATGGACTTTTCAAAAGCTTTTGATACGGTTCCACACAAAAGGTTGATACATAAAATGAGAACAATGGGGATAGGGGAAAATATATGTATGTGGGTTAAGAATTGGTTCAGTGATAGGAAACAAAGGGTGGTTATTAATGGAAAACACTCAGACTAGGTCTCATTTAACAGTGGGGTACCACAGGGGTCAGTATTGGGCCCCCTTCTTTTTAACATATTTATTAATCACCTTGTAGGGGGCATACAGAGTACTATTTCAATATTTGCAGATGACACTAAACTCTGCAGGGTAATCAATACAGAGGAGGACAATTTTATATTACAGGAGGATCTATGTAAACTAGAAGCTTGGGCTGATAAATGGCAAATGAGCTTTAATGGGGATAAATGTAAGGTAATGCACTTGGGCAGAGGAAATAAAATGTATAATTATATGCTTAATTGTAAAACACTGGATAAATCTGTCACTGAAAAAGACCTGGGTGTATTGGTGGACGACAAGCTCATGTTTAGTGGCCAGTGTCAGGCAGCTGCTGCAAAGGCAAATAAAATAATGGGATGCGTTAAAAGAGGCATAGATGCTCATGAGGAGAAGATAATTTTACCTCTATACAAGTCATTAGTGCGACCACACTTAGAATACTGTGTACAGTTCTGGTCTCCGGTGTATAAGAAAGACATAGCTGAACTAGAGCGGGTGCAGAGAAGAGCGACCAAGGTTATTAGAGGACTGGGGGGTCTGCAATACCAAGACAGGTTATTACACTTGGGGTTATTTACTGTGGAAAAACGAAGGCTTAGGGGTGATCTTATTACTATGTACAAGTATATGAGGGGACAGTACAAAGACCTTTCTACTGATCTTTTTACTCTGAGGCCAGAGACGGGGACAAGGGGGCATCTTCTACGTCTGGAGGAAAGAAGGTTTAATCATAATCACAGACGGGGATTCTTTACTGTAAGAGCAGTGAGACTATGGAGCTCTCTGCCTCATGATGTTGTAATGAGTGATTCACTAATAAAATTTAAGAAGGGCATGGATTCCTTTCTTGAAAAGTATAATATTACAGGTTGCAAAAACTAGATTCCATGATAGGGCGTTGATCCAGGGAACTAGTCTGATTGTCGTATGGAGTCGGGAAGGAATTTTTTTCCCCAATGTGGAGCTTAGTGTTTGCCACAGGGTTTTTTTTTGCCTTCCTCTGGATCAACATGTTAGGCTATGGGTTGAACTAGATGGACTTAGTCTTCCTTCAACCTTAAAAACTATGTTACTATGTATGTAACTTGTTATCTTCAGACATCCCCTCTAAGCAATGGCGCACGCCAGCAGTGAAGGCGGGAGGAGGCGCTGGGTACAGGGAAGACTTTACCTCTGGGGGCCACATATAGGGCATGTGAGGGGTGGACACTTCCCGTATTCACCATTACTGAGCCCCCGCTCTGTACCGCTCTTATCTGAGTGCAGGAGACACAGCAGTCACTAATCAGCCACTCTCCGGCACTTGCAGCTGTCCGAGCTCTGCTGTGCCTGTTAGGGGTGAAGTTCGGGTCCTAGGAGGCAGCGACTATGCAGCCTGCAAAGCAGATGACAGCCCGGGTACCACGTCTCCGGATAAATCTCCACCTTGTGAGCTGCTTCTTGTGCAGCAGCCCCATGCAAGTCGCTCCGCTCTCCTCAGCCAGCTCCTGCTGAAGACTGAGCTCCTCTGCCCAATCTAGGAGCCCAATAGCCCTGATCACACCAGTGGTAGCCCAGTGCTGCTGGGGGGGGCAGGGCTAGATCCGATTTACAGATAGCAAACTAATCAGCCCTAGATATTTCTAATAGCTGCAGAGCAGGCGACATAACTCTGACCGGTGTCCTCATAGACCTCTCCTCAGCCGGGACTAATAAGAGCAGTAAGATGGCCGTCATGGGGTCCATTGTTAGATCTCGGCTGCCATAGAAACTCATCGGCACCATGATCGCGCCTCCCTCTCCGGTCTTAAGTGCCTAAATGCTGTGAAAGCCACTGACTGTGTCATATAAGGGGTTAAGCTGCCAGGATCAGGGTTGGCTCCACTGCTGGCGCCTGAGGCAGGAGCGGGACTGTGTTATACCGCCACACGACTGCCGCAGATCTTGTAAGAGTCCTGACTGCACCTGCCTGATGATAATGTGTCCTATAACGCGGGTCCTGGTACCAGACTGCCCTTTACATATTAATCACTAGCAGGGAACCAGTTACTTACAGGTTCTAGTTTCTGATGTGTTTCCAGGACCTGTAGTTATCAACATTTTACCCTTAAGGCCCAGTTATAATATTACTGCAACACTCTCACTACATATGAGCATCCTGTACCTGTATACCTGCCCTGTGTGCGGCGCAAAAGTATATAACAAAATGTGTGTACACAAATACCTATCTCCTGAATGGTATTACTGCTAGATCTCCTGTACATAGAAATATGAGGTTCTTAGCGCACACTTTGAGCAAATTGTGCGAGCCCATCTGCCACCGTCAAGGCGACCTCTTCAGATGGGTCCCTACACTAACACTACACTAACTTACTAACTGGGACCACCATTTTTAATGTTTATTATTACTGTACTAATGCAATCAATTGTACCTGTTATAATTCATTTTTTAATTAGTTTTATAATTTTTTATTACTCTTGTGTTTATGATAATGGTATTACTAAAATCCCTATACTTAGTGTTGATCCAGAAGAAGGCAAAAACCCCAGGACACCTTCAGCCAATTTGTGTCACAGGGGAAAAATTCCTTCTTGACCCCGAGAAAAGGCGATCAGTCCTAGGACCCTGGATCAAATCTAATAATGTTATTACTAGTTATTAATAATTCTTATTAATATTACACAACTAATTGTACTGCTACTGCAGTTATTAGTATTTTAATTTAGGTTTTTGTACTTTTTATAGATTATATATTATTTATGTCCTGCTATCTTATTACTTTGCTATTCTAACTTTTCTATAACTACTTAAAATAATCAAAACAACACTATAATTATTTTTATATTCTTACTATTATTAACATCCTGCTATCTTATTACAGTATTATTCTACTTTCCTATCACTACTAATACTACCCTATACCTAGAGTGTTGATCCAGAAGAAGGCAAAAACCCCAGGACACCTTCAGCCAATTTGTGTCACTGAGGAAAAATTCCTTCTTGACCCCGAGAAAAGGCGATCAGTCCTAGGACCCTGGATCAAACCTAATAATGTTATTATTAGTTGTATAATTAATATATTACTTATTGTACTACTGGAGTTATTTTAATTTATGTTTTTATTTTTATAAATATAGCTATTTAATATTCTTCTTATTATTAATAACCTGCTATATTTTTACATTATTATTATTCTTTCCTATCACTACTAATACTACCCTATAACTACAGTGTTGATCCAGAAGAAGGCAAAAACCCCTGGACACCTTCAGCCAATTTGTGTCACAGGGGAAAAATTCCTTCTTGACCCCGAGAAAAGGCGATCAGTCCTTGGACCCTGGATCACACTGCTATTCTACCTACTACTATTACTACTGTTATTTTATTACTATTTTATTTATTTCTTACTATTATCACTAGTATTATTACTCTTATTACACTAATACTGATACACTACCACTATATTACACTATCCTGCTGTTATTTGGTGGTCTGATACTTACCAGCCGGTATTGCCGTATGTGATTGTAGCACCCTGAGGATTCGGCTGCTACAGGGGTATTGCACCTCAGCCAGAGGTGTGGTATTCCACTCCCGGGTAAGGATGGAGTGTGGAACTGAGCTCAGTAGGCTGCATGCACTACATACATCCCATTTCCGGGGGACAGATCAATGGTACTCCCACTAGAAAAATGTGCAGGTACGACAGTGTCTGTCCCTGGCTGGAGTGGGAGGGGGGTGGAACATCCCAGTAGTGTAGGAGCAGATAGGGGGGGCAGTCTGGGTAATGCTAGGAGCTCATTGGGTGCTGGTCACCTGAGCTCACACATAGAGGGAGTATATAAGGTGGGAACCATCTTAGATCAGGGTCAGACAGGCAGACAGTCACCAGTCAGTCTTTTGCAGAGGCAGAGGAAGAAAGCAGAGGAGAAGAGCAGCCCCAGGCCAAGAGAGAGAGAGGAGAAAGAAGGACCCAGAGGGGGAGAAGAGGGAACCCCAAGAGCCCAAATACAACCAGAAGGGTGAAGGGTTGGCACAAGGGTACCGGATCCCAAGCTGGTGGAGGGCACTAATCCTCAGCCAGAGACCGGAGGTCGTGGGCAGGATCTGCCACGACCCCCCACTAAATCCACCCGGAAGGCAAACCGAGCATAGGGTCAGGGAACCCAGAGACAAGGGTTTTACCAACAAGAGGCCCGAGGGAGCCAGACATAGGTGGATCCCTGGTGGAGAAGGCCAGAGAGAAGGAACGTCAGAAAGGGAGCTCAGGACCACGCTCCAGAATTACTTGGGGGTTGGCCGAGTCCAGGACCTGGTGGACGCAGCACGGCTCGGGCGGTCACTCAAGGCCGGAGTGACCAGCACAAGAGCAGTAAGTAAAAACCCTGAACTGCACAGCCCGACTCTGAGTCTCATTACCATCCTCACTGCACCTCCACAACCACCATCCTCTACAACTGACCCCCTGAGGCTATACTCCTCCCGTTGGGGGTTATACTACCAGAGCTGCACACACACCACCAGCCTCAGCGGACCCTGCTGCAGCGGCGGCCGTATGGACCGCAAATCAACGGGTGGCGTAGTCGACATAAAAGAACATCTATTAACATCTGTAAGGACTGCCACACACTGAGCTTGACACCCTGGGCACGGACCGGGTCACCACCACTCGGAGACTACAACCCCCCATCTGATCCGGCTCCGGGTAATCCCCCAAACAACACTGGCCCAGGGGGCGCGTCAACTTTGGCGTAGTCGGCAGGATAACGTGCCCGCAACAACCGGGTACTGCGTGCCTGAAGAAAAGTACACCGTTACCTCAAAAAGAAGTCTCCCGCCAGTTCCGGAGGGTCCCCGCCATCGGACTCCATCGCAGGTCGATTCCCGCCGGTTGCCCGCCATTTGCAGTTTTTTCCCGCCATCCATGGAGTTTCCCGCCACTGGGAGACGATTCCCGCCATTTCCGAAGATTTCCCGCCTTGGAAGAGCGGACGCCATTATGGGCGTGCCAGAGGGTGGCAAGAAGCCACCTCCCATCGTGGGCCAGGTCGAAGAATGGCGCCAAAAGCGGAAACCGCGCCCACCAACTGAGACTGTGATGCTAGAGGTGTCCATCAGCGTGAAAGAACTGCCCCTGGAACTGACAATCACTAAGTTGCCCCGGGACCACCCTCAATGGGGGCGGAGACAGAACAAAAGAGCAAAGATGGGTGCCGCCTGGAGCAGTCTGGAGAGAGCGCACCCGGAGACAAGAAGTCTGGAGAGGAGTCCAGAGAAAGCATACCCGGAGATGGAGGGAGAGACAGGCAGCACCGACCCAGTGGTCAGGAGCCTGCTACAAGCCACAACCCCACTAGGCCTAGTGGAGGTCCTGGCACAGCTCCCCCGAGACCGGGAGTGTGCACAGACTGCGCTGGAGGGCCTCGCACGGAGGATGGCCCAGGTGCAGCGAGAGACGTTGGCGGAGTGGAGCCGAGAGATGGCCCAGCAGACCGAAACCCGTCAGCGGAGCACGCCACCCGAGACGAGGAGACAGACCGCCTCTGAGGATGGTGCAGGAGGACTCAAGGCCGGAGACGGCGCCGAGAAGGGAGCTGAACGAACGGAGGCAGGTAAAGGGGACGTCTCTACCCCGAGTCGGGAAACCGCGTGCCTGCCCCAGCTCCCCGTCGCAGAGCCCGAAGTTCCCCCTGCCGTGCCCGTCGCTGCATCGTCACCGCCGCAGACTAGGCCTCAACCGGAAACCGCGGCCGCGACCCCTGTGACATCACGCGCTTCGACCTTGAGCGCGGCAAAGCAGGAAATACCATCGGCCTGGTCGCAAGGCCTAGTACACCCGGGCGCCGCAATTCCAACAGCGCCCCCTACCTCCGCGGAGCCACCGGCCTGGTCGCAGGGCCGAGTAACCACGGGCGCCGCCGTTCTTACGGTGCCCTTTTCCTTTAGGGTGCCCCAAGCCTGGTCGCAAGGCCTGGTCAATCCGGGAGCCGCTACCACCACAGCGCCCATAACATCTAAAGTACCGCACCTGGGTGAAGACCTGTTCGCCCAGCATACGTGCCCGGATGGACAGCCCTTCATATGGCCCCAGGAGTACTACGAACTGGAACTCCAAAGAGCAAGGCCCCTGTGTGAGCCCCTGATTCCGGCTCCGAAGCCCGCTAGGAGGACCCAGCCCCCGCTAGAGGAGGCACAGTTTGAGTGGGACCCCACCGGAGAAGACCTCATGGGGTTCACTCAGGAGACTCGGGCAGCCGCAGCGGAGCGTGCAGAGTGCTGCCGGCAGCAGCTCGAGGTCTTCGAGAGGGAGCGGAGAGAGAGGCGGGTCCGGGAACAGCAAACGCAAATAAGGAGCGCGGAGCAGAAGAGCCGGACCAGGAGAGATCCCCGTGCAGCGCATGGTCCCCGTACCACCGGGACTGTGATAAAATTCAATATGCAGCACGGATGGGGCTTTATTAGAGACCATCATACCCCCGGCGACGTCTTTGTCACCCGCAGAGACGTAGAAAGCCATCTGCCGGAGGGACACAGAGGTCGTGACCTTTATGTAGGGGACGAGGTCACCTTCACCCGGCACAAGTGTGCCAAAGGACCCTACGCCCTCCATGTACATTGCCTGACGGAGGAGGAGCTGCGGTGTGAGGAGGAGCAAGAGGGTCTGAAGAATCCAAAGAAGGAGCAGGAGGACGCCGTCGTTGAAGTACGGTAGAGAGAGACTGTAAATAGTTACCCGTCGGGGTACCAGAACTGTTGCTGAGTTAAATATTTTCCCCGTTGGGTCAAAGTGTGAACTGTTACCCGTGTGTCCCTATTTCCATTACCTGGCCGAGGACTGAGAGCGGCCACCTTCCTCCTTGTATATAGTTGCGCTTTCTAAGGCGCCCTCTACTGGTTTTATAGGAAAGCTGTGTTTTTTCTACAAGAGACTGTCGCACTTTACCCGGTCACAAGTTGCACCGTGGCCGGAAGAACAAGAAAAGTTTGCAAGAATATTTATAAAAAAGTTTTATTGCTGCTAAAAGTGATGATATATATATATATGATGTTTTATATGTTATGTTGTTATGAAAAAAAATTTGTATGTTTATGGATGTTTTATTTTCTTACAGCCCGAGGACGTGCTGTGATTTACCAGGGGGGAATGTAGCACCCTGAGGATTCGGCTGCTACAGGGGTATTGCACCTCAGCCAGAGGTGTGGTATTCCACTCCCGGGTAAGGATGGAGTGTGGAACTGAGCTCAGTAGGCTGCATCCACTACATACATCCCATTTCCGGGGGACAGATCAATGGTACTCCCACTAGAGAAATGTGCAGGTACGACAGTGTCTGTCCCTGGCTGGAGTGGGAGGGGGGTGGAACATCCCAGTAGTGTAGGAGCAGATAGGGGGAGCAGTCTGGGTAATGCTAGGAGCTCATTGGGTGCTGGTCACCTGAGCTCACACATAGAGGGAGTATATAAGGTGGGAACCATCTTAGATCAGGGTCAGACAGGCAGACAGTCACCAGTCAGTCTTTTGCAGAGGCAGAGGAAGAAAGCAGAGGAGAAGAGCAGCCCCAGGCCAAGAGAGAGAGAGGAGAAAGAAGGACCCAGAGGGGGAGAAGAGGGAACCCCAAGAGCCCAAATACAACCAGAAGGGTGAAGGGTTGGCACAAGGGTACCGGATCCCAAGCTGGTGGAGGGCACTAATCCTCAGCCAGAGACTGGAGGTCGTGGGCAGGATCTGCCACGACCCCCCACTAAATCCACCCGGAAGGCAAACCGAGCATAGGGTCAGGGAACCCAGAGACAAGGGTTTTACCAACAAGAGGCCCGAGGGAGCCGGACATAGGTGGATCCCTGGTGGGGAAGGCCAGAGAGAAGGAACGTCAGAAAGGGATCTCAGGACCACGCTCCAGAATTACTTGGGGGTTGGCCGAGTCCAGGACCTGGTGGACGCAGCACGGCTCGGGCGGTCACTCAAGGCCGGAGTGACCAGCACAACAGCAGTAAGTAAAAACCCTGAACTGCACAGCCCGACTCTGAGTCTCATTACCATCCTCACTGCACCTCCACAACCACCATCCTCTACAACTGACCCCCTGAGGCTATACCCCTCCCGTTGGGGGTTATACTACCAGAGCTGCACACACACCACCAGCCTCAGCGGACCCTGCTGCAGCGGCGGCCGTATGGACCGCAAATCAACGGGTGGCGTAGTCGACATAAAAGAACATCTAGTAACATCTGTAAGGACTGCCACACACTGAGCTTGACACCCTGGGCACGGACCGGGTCACCACCACTCGGAGACTACAACCCCCCATCTGATCCGGCTCCGGGTAATCCCCCAAACAACACTGGCCCAGGGGGCGCGTCATGATGTTATCGGCAGAGAGGTTCCAGCAGGATGGTCCACATGATGTTCCTCTTTCCTCTCAAATACCGGTTGATGTACTGGCGGAAGTTGGTCTGGTTCTCCTTCTTCCTTCTTGTTGTTGGGATCGGTTGTCTTCTTTTCTGGCCTTTGGCCGTCACTTCCCCCCTAGGGATCTTGATGTGGAGTTTCATCTTCTTTGCTTTCTCTTCTTTCTCTTCTTCCTCTTCTTCCTCTTCATCCAGGTAGGCGCACAGTTCTTTTAGTGTCTTCTGTCTTAAATCCATGATGTCCAGCTTTATCTTCTTTGCTGCTTTCTCCTCTTCTTCCTTCTCTTCTTCCTCGTCTTCCTCTTCATCCAGGTACTTGCGCCGTTCTTTTAGTTCCTTGCGCCTTTCTTCCCTCTTCCTTTTCTCCCTGGCTTTATACTCTTCGATGCATCTTCTTTGGGCAATGGGGTTGGTCGGCATAAGGCGCTGGAAGAGAAGAGATGAAGTTAGGAGGCTACAAGGAAGATCCGAATACACAGCTACCTTATAGAAGAGGCCGTAGCGTTGCCCTGAGTCGTCTCACTGACCTCCTTCTTGTAGAGGGGAGAAGGGAGAAACTTCACACAATATGCCAGTCTCCTCAGCTGTTCCTCAGGACTGATGTAATCTGCAGAAAACACAACCAGATATTAGGAGCAATCCTCACCGTACAAAGAGGACGTATGTATGTTAAGACTGTCAGAAGGAGCTCACTGATGGATTCTCAGTTAACTAGTTCTGCAGCCAGCAATAGACAGTACAGCACAGAGGGCACAGGAGGCAAACTGTGCACAATTTTCAATAAAACTCAGAAAAATATTTACCACCAAGTATATGCATTAAAGGAAAGAAAATGTCCCCACAGATGAGTCTGTTTAATGAAAGCCCCAGAAAGCCATGTAACAAGAGTATAGAGAACGGTGAGTGAGTGATGGATACTACCTGCTCCAACGCTGGCAGAATACTCCATCCCCATGGTGTCCGCTGATATCTTCTCTTGTAGAAATGTATCCAAAATCTATAAAACCTCAGGAGGCGTCAGCAGAGGGTTTGGTGATTGGCTGATATTTCTTTGGTCTTAGAAACATTGGCTATAAATAATTCGGGGGCTCTGCTGGGGAAAGGGCAAATTGGGAAATGTGTAGGATATTTACTGTTCTGTATCTGAGCTTCATTAAAGGGGAATTATCAGATGGAACAAGTCATCCCCTTATCCCTGGGCTCGGTGATGACTGATAGATCAGTGGGGTCCGACCGCGGGAAACTCCAGCAATCACCAAAAAAGGGCAGTGACCCCCATTAGAAGTGATCGCTGGATCCTTCCAGATGGGAGATGTGATGAGTGTGGCGCCCCCCACTGGTGTCTCAGCGTATCATGTGTTGGGGAATAATGACTTCTCCTCTGGTAAATGGGCTGATTCCTGTCAGTTGTGGTCGCTGAGTGCGTGTGATGGGATGTGGCTCCGTCCATTAGATTATATCACGTCTTATACCTAGAATCTCTCGCTGATCGCAGGTGTCTGTCTTCACACTCAGATGAGATGGAACAAACTGACCACATAGGAGGTTTTTTTTTTTTTCAAATTCAAACCGAGCAATCCTATTGGCTGAGTATGACTGTCGTTACCATGGTGACAGAATGTTAAAGGGACAGAACATTAATAATGTATAATAGTGTATTTTATTACATATTTCACATAATAGTGGCTGATATATGGACCTGTACAGATAATACACTTCTATAACTCCTCATATTTTTCATACAGCAATTTGGTGGTGCTGCAGAGATATTTTGGGCGTAATATAACTGGTGCTGGCAATTGATCATCTATAAAGTAGTCTGGTAATGTATGTAATGGTCCTAAGATTGTGGTTTTATGTTCAATACAAATCTAAATATTAATCAGACGTCACTCCCTGCTATTTGAAGGGTTTTTGTCCCTTTCCCTATGTCAGAGTAGTATCACATATAGCTCGGATACGCTGCAGCCTTCAGAACAATGAGGTCCGTTGTGGCTTTCCCCTGCACATTCGGCCATTATATAAGTGACGGCAGCTGCGTTGTGTCCCTGCACGGCTGATAGCGTCGCTGTGCAGGGATTCAGTATGGTGGAGCTGGGGCTCTTTTCTTTTATGGGTCGATACAAGTCTTGTTCAGACATATAAATATGCCTTGATTACATTGTAGAAAAGAAGGGTGACATTACAGGAGTTCCATACATTCTCAGTGTAAGATCAGTGGGGTCGGACCCCCGGCACCAGGGAGTATACAGAAGGAGCTTGTGAATGTCTTACTTTAGTGGTCTTGTAAGCTCCTCATCCCACACTTTTCCTGTATAGGACATATAGCTTTTCTGTATACATAACTCTTATGTAAAAACAACATCCTCCATGCACATTTCTGTAGGTTGCCTGATGGTTCAGGTGTAGTTACATCATTTTTTTCTACTGCCCGACCTAACAGCGTTAGCTTGCTCTTTTAGCAATCCAATTGTATTGTTTCACATTTGGGGCGATTGTGTCAGCGGCAGGTTTCATTGTGGGGTTATATAATGGGCACTATTTTTATAGGCTTATTTGGATATTATTGCCTTTGTGAATAGATACTTTGCTGCTGCCTTGCTCTTTATTATATTGTGGTGGACAGTCTGTAGTCATATATTGAGATTTTCTGTGACTAGTTGGGCATATATATGTGAGGATTAACCATATCAGTACCTTGCAATGGTTTTGTTATTCATTGGGGCAATTGTTGCTTTTTAGTTGTTTTTTTTAACATGTCTTGTATGTTTAGTCTTTAATAAAATTCTATATTTTTGCTATTCCTTGGTGATCCCTGTCATTGCATCCTTTCTTTCTCCTTGTTTCTTTGCATCTCTATTATGTAGCTGCAGGGTTAGGGACGGCCGGTTCCTTGCAGGAATAGTTATCAGGACGGGTGCGGTTTCTGCTGTAATAACTCATTCATGTGACCCATCAGTCATCACCCGATCAGCCGGGCAATGCTCAGCACAGGCCGCCGTCATCCCTCTTCTCTACATCTATTATATTGACACTCCACAACTGCTCCTTCTCTTCAGAATTCAGAAAGATTTATTTTTTTATTTTTTTATTTCCGCAGCCATGCAGTGACGCTAGGTAGGTGCAGAGCTAAAGGGAAACCCACCTCAGAAGAAAATTCTAGGGTCCTGATCACTAGAGATGAGAGCTTAAAGGGAATCTGTCACTAGGTTTTTCCCATATATTCCGAGAGCAGCATGATGTAGAGACAGAGACCCTGATTCCAGCGATGTGTCACTTTCTGGGCTGCTTGCTGGTGTTTTGATAAAATCTTTGTTTTATCAGTAGGAGGTTGTGACTAGAAGACTAGTAAACCTGCAACCAGGTATCCCTCATTTTTCAGGAGTGGTCCAAATTAAATAAAAAAGCGGTCTATAGGGCGCTAAAAGAATGAACACTAGAAGTGAAAAAAATTTTAGGACTAAAAAATAAATTTAATGAGCCCTTTCCACAAAGCGTTTCGATAGTGAACTATCTTCCTCAGGTGGTACATGGCGCGCTTTTTCTCCCTTTCTCTTTTCTCATTTTTCACAAGGTCTGTATAGCAGCCTTCTGCCTATGCACAGTGTACACAGAAAGCTGCCAATCAGTGGTGCAGCCGGTTATATGGAGCTCAGCATTCAGAGCACTGCTAGATCTGCAGTAGATAAAACTAAAATTTATCAAAACTGCAGCGAAATAAGGGACACATTTCTGGAATCAGGTTTCTGCCCTTACATCATGCAGATGGGATAGCAAAACCTGGTGGCAGATTCCATTTTAGAGCCATCGGATATTACCTTGTGACCTCTCAAAGGGGAACTTGATGTCTAGGATGGTTATTATTTCCAAACCATTACAAAATGTCATGTGTCTCTTGATGCGGGATAACTTGTATGTAATGTGTTGTATGTTAGGTCTATGAACAGTACAAGTCCTTCAGTATAGGGTTACCTGAGAAGCGTACCCAGCATGAAGCAGGACTTGTATTATGTTTTGTCAGGGATGATTAATGTCTGAGTGCTTTATGCTGCGTTCTGCAGTCATCTCTCTGCCATCCTCCGTACACCCATCGCCGTCCTGTTCTCACACTTCTTTATTTGGCTTTTTTCTTGTGGTCGTAATATGGAGCATGTTGTATCCATAAAGCGGTCAGATTTGCCGGACCTCATGCTGTTCTGCCGAATCAGACCTAGATCATTATTGGGGGCTGGGGCACCTCCAATTCAAGATGGTAGGCAAATCGTGTCTTGTGAGACTGCACGCTCCAGCACCCACAATACTGGAGCATCGGTTAGGTTTACACATATCCACCTGTTGTGTTTTCTTTTGGGACACAGCAGTTTGTAGAATTGTCATCATTAATGTTTTCTTTTTTTTATCTTTCCAGTATTACTGAAATTCAGAAAGATGTGGAGTACAGACTGCCAATCACCTTTAAGAACTTCACCATCAGCATCAATATGTAAGTGACACGGGGTGCTATTGTCTTAGTTGAGAGATTACGTTGCATTTCTTGGGGTTATTAAATGTGAACCTAATGGGAATTAAAGGGATTGTCCTCTACTTTGATATTGATAACATCAGCATTGGGTATCAATATCAAATCGATGGGGTTTTCACAGCCCCCCAGAGAGGGAGCCGCATGCTCCTATTCACTTGTGAAGATGGCCCCCACTCATAGGCGGATTATAATGAGGGCAATCTGGGCGACCGCCCAGGGCCCCGAGCCTGCAGAGGGCCCGCGGCTCCGGGGCGGGGTGTCTAATGCCGGATTGCCCTCATTATATGTGCGGGCCGCCGCGGCACATACCGGTAGCAGTGGCGGGAGGGGGGGC
>NW_027362895.1:850000-887500 GCF_046119375.1 Phyllobates terribilis
TATACACTTTGGGAGGCCGCACGGCGCCATCTATACACAGCGGGAGGCCGCACGGCGCCATCTATACACAGTGGGAGGCCGCACGGCGCCATCTATACACAGCGGGAGTCTCAGTGCTTTGCAAGAGCAGTCAATAAATTCTGCTTGACTAATTCTGAGCACCATAAAGTCTGGTTCGCTTCTAACCTGCTGTCTTCATTTTCAGCTTGCTGAATTCTAACTCATTTACTGACATTCGAGACGATGCCTTTGCTGGTCTCTTTCACCTTGAATACCTGTAAGTGATCCACTTAATGTCATATTTTTGATTCTGCTCTTCTTCATCTTTTGGCATGTGCAATTGTATGAGCAAGTATTCATATGAATTTATGACCTACTTAAACCTTCGAGGACCTTACATTTTATTCAATCAAATTTTTTTCCAGTTTAAAACTATGGGACATATATGTGCCTTGGTCCTCAAAGGGTTTTTAAAGGGGCTGCAAACATAAATATGAAAAAAATAATTCAATTAGTGCTTTTTGTGTTCATTTAATTTTTATTTGAAGTCCATTTTTTTTTATTTACATTGGAATTAAGCCCTACTCCATGGAATGAAGCCCTACCTACATGACATCTGAGAGCTACATGGATCCCGCTTGTGAGGTGCCTGTCCGTCACTACTATTCAGTTTTAGGGTCCACTCACTAAGCCATATATTCTCTCATGCAAGAGAATAGGGCCAATTATGCTAATGACACTGGGCTCAAACTCTGTCAGAGCTTCAACTGAGTGTGATCCGATTCTCTCGCAGCACAGATATGGAGAAGATGGAGAACTTAATTTCTCCATCTTCTCCATAGTCTCTGTGAGTGTTCATCGGACTGCACTTGGATGACATCCGAGTGCAGTCTAATATTTTACGTGCACCCATAGACTTGTATGGGTGCACATGGTCCGAATATCGAATGAGATTATTTTCTCATGCCAATAATCGCACTGTCCCATAGTATAACATAGGGCCGAGTCCTATCCGATAAAACATCACATAGCATTCGGCCGTGTTATACGACAGTGTGAGCGAGCCCTTAGAGTCAAGGAATATTTACATGCAGATGATGATATTACTCTCCAAGTGTATATTTTTTTAGGCGAGTTCATGGTAAATGCTTTGCATTTTTGACATGTGATCAACTAAAGAACAAGAAAGATTTAGGACCTCGCCTATAGAGAAACGGAAAATAGTTTGGAGGACTTGCATGTCCTTTTTTATTTATTATGAGAAAATCATAAAAGATCCCGTTTTTTAACCATGCTGTGACTTTCTGCTGAGGGAGAGGGAGAGAGCTGCCCTATTCAGAGTCTGTAATAAGACCTGCTGACAAAAGTGTTGAAGATACAGTCTAATGTGAATTAACAATGAAAAAAAGTTAATTTCACAAATGGCTTGTATTTTTTTTAATACAAACTTTTTTGTCTTTACAGCTCCTTTAAAGGGAATCTGTCATCAGGTTTTTGCCACCTAATCTGAGAGCAGCATAATGTAGGGTTAGAGGCACTGATTCCAGTAATGTGTCACTTACTGGGCTGCTTAGTGTTGTTTTGATAAAATCATTGATTTGTCAGAAGGTAATTATTACTAGATGACTAGTAAGTTCTGTAGGACCCCACCCCCATCACTGATCAGTAGATTTCTGTGTACACTGAGCATGGGCAGAAAGCTGCCAATCAGTGGTGTGGGCGGGGCTATACAGAGCGCAGCATTCAGAGAGCTGCTAGATCTGCAGCAGATAAAACGGTGATTTTCTCAAAATGACAACAAGCAGCTGAAAAACTGACACATCGCTGGAATCAGGGTATCTGCCCAAATATTGTGCTGCTCTCAGATGAGGCAGCACAATTAATATTATGCCAAATTAATTTCCCGTGAACTATCACATGATCTATCACAGGGGATCATGTGACATGTCACGTGATAAATCAGGTGTGGGGGGGGGGCGCGCCTTCTAAACTGCCCGGGGCCCTTACTACTCTTAATCCACCCCTGCCCCCACTGATTCCATATTAATGACCTATCCAATGGGTAAGTGATCAATATCAAGGTAGTGGGCAACCCCTTAAAGAAAGCAGACCATATTAGGTACTTCTAGAATATCTTTGTCCCATGCTGTTGATAGACCCCACCGCGTGTAATCGGTACCCTACAATGACTTGTCATCCATAGTCATGTCTTGTAGCACTGGAGCCATTAAATGATGTTGCTTGGCGGCTCATGACGTCACTATAGATGATGTGTATTAATGCAAGTTGTTTAATTGCTACTAATAAGAAATCACTTTAAATCAATATGGAGGCTTATAGGGTCCTCTCAGCTTCCTTTTACATATGGAAGTAGTCGTAGAACAGTATCGTCGATTGTCCCTCCCCAGAAAAATTATCCTTTTTTTTTTTTGCAGAGCTCCGATGTGCCAGTCAAAAGGAAATGGAGTGTCTGCAGATTGGTGTGGGAGTGCAGAGGGGCGTGTCCGTGCACTTGAAAGGAGCTGTCTAAGTGCAGTGATACGCCCCAGTGCACTTCCAGACGGATTTGCATATGTTTTCCACACTAGATTTGTCATGATGGACTCATCAGATCTCTTATAACACCATTACGATCATATGTCAAGGTGCTGACGTCCCTTTATGCCTTACGCTACGTGCCACCTAAATGGATTTTCCATTGAGATGAGATGAGGCTGTTGGGTATTTTCCCCGGACCTGTCACGTTTCTGTAGGCTGCAGTCATGTATCCCGCGTCTTGCTCTAATACTTTGTTTTTATTGCAGTTTACTTCCGCCACAATTTCCTCAAGACAAACCTCTCATCACAGTCTTTCCACCGATAAGACATCACCTGGTGGACAAGCAAGGCCCCAATGTCACCTGTCCTTTACTACATAATGTAAGGAGACTTGGGAGATTTTGAGCGCTGGACTTAGGAATGTTGTAATTTAACCTTTCAATGACTGAGGTGTTTTTGTTTTTATAAAGTGGATCTGTGTGGTCTCCTGACACGTCTGTTTTAGTAATCTTATAAACCCTATAAAATCACAAATGTGCAGAATTTGTGTTTCAGACCACTGTGCAGTGCCTTTGAAGGCTATGTTCACACATCGCGTTTTTTTCAGCGTTTTTTTAATGCAAATTTTCAGCTGTGTTTTACAGTACAAGCAAAGTCTATGAGATTTCAGAAATCTCATGCTCACACCCTGGTTTTTGTATGATCAGTATTTTGTGATTTGCATTGTTTTTTGCTGAATAGAGCACGTCACTTCTTTCAGTGTATTTCACCCATTGAAAGTAATGTGTAGTGAAAAAACGCCTAGTGTGAACATAGCCTTACATCTAATTGACAATGGGGTGTTACCTTACTCCTTGTCCATGTCTAATCAGTTTGGACAGTAGGCATAATCACTACGACCAGGGGCCTGGCAGTGGCCAGTTGTCAATGTATCCACACATTTCCAGAAGATTGACACAACGCAGAGGACCTGGGAAGAAGAGATGCCACGGTATTGTTACTTCATAGGGAATACACCTCTTTATTTTGGTAGATGAGGTCTTTGTCAAACACATCTTCAGCAGAGGAGAACGAAATGAAAGGATTAATGTATGTGTTAATGACCCAGTTCTGCGTGTGCTCTACGTAAAATGTGGCTGCAGATGGCTGTGCTGCATCGACACGTGAGGTTTGGGAGCCACCTTACATCTAATGGGTGGGGGTCTTACATTGAGGTCCCCACTTCAGACATTTCTGATATTTCCAGTGAATTTTCCAAGGAAGTTTCAGATAAAAATACCATAAGAAAATGTGGTCAACCTTGTTTTAGTTTTTTTTTTTAATATATAAGATTTTTAGTTATAGTCTTTGTTATGTTCACATAGAAGACCGGTGGGTTTTTTCTTTTTTAGGAACAAAGTATATACAGTGGGGAAAGTAAGTATTGGATACACTGACGATTTTGCAAGTTTTCCCACCTACAAAGAATGGAGAGGGCTGTAATTTTTATCGTAGGTACACTTCACCTGTGAGAGACAGAATCTAAAAATAAAAAACAGAAAATAACATTTTATAATTTTTACATACTTATTTCATGCAATTATGCAAATTAATTATTTGATACAATAGAAAAACAGATCTTAATATTTGGTACGGAAACCTTTGTTTGCAATTACAGAGGTCAGACGTTTCCTGTAGTTCTTGACCAAGTTTGCAGACACTGCAGCAGGAATTTTGGACCACTCCTCCATACAGATCTTCTCCAGATCTTTCAAGTTTCGGGACTGTTGCTGGGTGCAGTTGTCCTGTCCCCTTTGCAGAAAAGCACCCCCAAAGTATAAGGTTTCCCCAGCATGCTTCTCAGTTGGGACGGTGTTCTTGGGGTTGTACTCATCCTTCTTCTTTCTCCAAACACGTCAAGTGGAGTTGATACCAAAAAGTCCTATTTTGGTCTCATCTGACCACATGACCCTCTCCCATGCCTCCTCTGGATCACCCAGATGGTCAATGGCGAACTTCAAACGGGCCTGGACATGTGCTGGCGTGAGCAGGGGACCTTGCGTGCCCTGCAGGAGTTTAATCCATGACGGCATAGTGTGTTACTAATGGTAATGTTTGAGACTGTAGTCTCGGCTCTCTTCAGGTCATTGACCAGGTCCTCCTGTGTAGTTCTGGGCTGATTCCTGACCTTTCTCAGAATCATCCTTATCCCACGGGTCGAGATCTTGCATGGAGCCCCAGACCGAGGAAGATTGACAGTCATCTTGTGTTTCTTCCGTTTTCTAATAATTGTGCCAACAGTTGTTGCTTTCTCACCAAGCTGCTTGCATATTGTCCTGTAGCCAATCCCAGCCTGGAGCAGGTCTACAATTTTGTCCCTGGTGTCCTTAGATAGCTCTTTGGTCTTAACCATGGTGGATAGGTTGGAGTGTGATTGATTGAGTGTGTGGACAGGTGTCTTTTATACAGGTAACGAGTTCAAACAGGTACAATAAATACAGGTGAGGAGTGCAGAGTAGGAGGGCTTCTGAAAGAAAAACTAACAGGTCTGTGAGAGCGAGATTTCTTGCTGGTTGGTAGGTGATCAAATACTTATTTCATGCAATGAAATGCGATTTAATTATTTAAAAATCATACAATGTGATTTTTTTTTTGGATTTTATTTTTAGATTCTGTCTCTCACAGTTGAAGTGTACCTATGATAAAAATGACAGACCTCTCCATTCTTTGTAGGTGGGAAAGCTTGCAAAATCGGCAGTGTATCAAATACTTATTTTCCCTACTGCGTGCGTGTATGTATATATATATGTGTGTGTGTGTGTGTGTGTAAGTACAGTACAGACCAAAAGTTTGGACACACCTCATTTAAAGATTTTTTATGTATTTTCATGACTATGAAAATTGTACATTCACACTGAAGGCATCAAAACTATGAATTAACACATGTGGAAATATATACTTAACAAAAAAGTGTGAAACAACTGAAAATATGTCTTATATTCTAGGTTCTTCAAAGTAGCCACCTTTTGCTTTGATGACTGCTTTGCACACTCTTGGCATTCTCATGATGCGCTTCAAGTGGTAGTCACCGGAAATGGTCTTCCAACAATCTTGAAGGAGTTCCCGGAGATGCTTAGCACTTGTAGGCCCTTTTGCCTTCACTCGGCGGTCCAGCTCACCCCAAACCATCTCGATTGGGTTCAGGTCTGGTGACTGTGGAGGCCAGGTCATCTGGCGTAGCACCCCATCACTCGCCTTCTTGGTCAAATAGCCCTTACACAGCCTGGAGGTGTGTTTGGGGTCATTGTCCTTTTGAAAAATAAATGATGGTCCAACTAAACGCAAACCGGATGGAATAGCATGCCGCTGCCAGATGCTGTGGTAGCCATGCTGGTTCAGTATGCCTTCAATTTTGAATAAATCTCCAACAGTGTCACCAGCAAAGCACCCCCACACCATCACTCCTCCTCCTCCATGCTTCACTGTGTGAACCAGGCATGTAGAGTCCATCCGTTCACCTTTTATGCATCGCACAAAGACACGGTGGTTGGAACCAAAGATCTCAAATTTGGACTCATCAGACCAAAGCACAGATTTCCACTGGTCTAATGTCCATTCCTTGTGTTCTTTAGCCCAAACAAGTCTCTTCTGCTTGTTGCCTGTCCTTAGCAGTGGTTTCCTAGCAGCTATTTTACCATGAAGGCCTGCTGCACAAAGTCTCCTCTTAACAGTTGTTGAAGAGATGTTTCTGCTGCTAGAACTCTGTGTGGCATTGACCTGGTCTCTAATCTGAGCTGCTGTTAACCTGCGATTTCTGAGGCTGGTGACTCGGATAAACTTATCCTCAGAAGCAGAGGTGACTCTTGGTCTTCCTTTCCTGGGGCAGTCCTCATGTGAGACAGTTTCTTTGTAGCGCTTGATGGTTTTTGCAACTGCACTTGGGGACGCTTTCAAAGTTTTCACAATTTTTCGGACTGACTGACCTTCATTTCTTAAAGTAATGATGGCCACTCGTTTTTCTTTACTTAGAATTTGTATGATGGCAAGAAAAAAGCATCTAACAGTCTATTCAGTAGGACTATCAGCTGTGTATCCACCAGACTTCTGCACAACACAAGTGATGGTCCCAACCCCATTTATAAGGCAAGAAATCCCACTTATTAAACCTGACTGGGCACACCTGTGAAGTGAAAACCATTTCCGGTGACTACCTCTTGAAGCTCATCAAGAGAATGCCAAGAGTGTGCAAAGCAGCCATCAAAGCAAAAGGTGGCTACTTTGAAGAACCTAGAATATAAGACATATTTTCAGTTGTTTCACACGTTTTTGTTAAGTATATAATTCCACATGTGTTAATTCATAGTTTTGATGCCTTCAGTGTGAATGTACAATTTTCTTAGTCATGAAAATACAGATAAATCTTTAAATGAGAAGGTGTGTCCACCTTTTGGTCTGTACTGTATATATACACTGCTCAAAAAAATAAAGGGAACACTTAAACAACAGAATATAACTCCAAGTGCATCAAACTGTCCACTTAGGAAATGACACTGATTGACAATCAATTTCACATGCTGTTGTGCAAATGGAATAGACAATAGATGGAAATTATTGGCAATTATCAAGACACCCTCAAAGGATTGATTCTGCAGGTGGGGACCACAGACCACATCTCAGTACCAATGCTTTCTGGCAGATGTTTTGGTCACTTTTGAATGTTGGTTATGCTTTCACACTTGTGGTAGCATGAGACGGACTCTACAACCCACAGAAGTTGCTCAGGTAGTGCAGCTCATCCAGGATGGCACATCAGTGCGAGCTGTGGCAAGAAGGTTTGCTGTGTCTGTCAGCGTAGTGTCCAGAGGCTGGAGGTGCTACCAGGAGACAGGCCAGTACACCAGGAGACAAGGAGGGGGCCGTAGGAGGGCAACAACCCAGCAGCAGTACCGCTACCTCCGCCTTTGTGCAAGGAGGAACAGGGGGAGCACTGACAGAGCCCTGCAAAATGACCTCCAGCAGGCCACAAATGTTCATGTGTCTGCACAAACGGTTAGAAACCGACTCCATGAGGGTGGTATGAAGGCCCGACGTCCACAGATGGGGGTTGTGATCACATCCCAACATTGTGCAGGACGCTTGGCATTTGCCACAGAACACCAGGATTGGCAAAGTCGCCACTGGCGCCCTGTGCTCTTCACAGATGAAAGCAGGTTCACACTGAGCACATGTGACAGACATGACAGAGTCTGGAGACGCCGCGGAGAGCGATCTGCTGCCTGCAACATCCTTCAGCATGACCGGTTTGGCAGTGGGTCAGTAATGGTGTGGAGTGGAGGCCGCACAGCCCTCCATGTGCTCGCCAGACGTAGCCTGACTGCCATTAGGTACCGAGATGAGATCCTCAGACCCCTTGTGAGACCATATGCTGGTGCGGTTGGCCCTGGGTTCCTCCTAATGCAGGACAATGCCAGACCTCATGTGGCTGGAGTGTGTCAGCAGTTCCTGCAAGATGAAGGCATTGAAGCTATGGACTGTCCCACCCGTTCCCCAGACCTGAATCCGATTGAGCACATCTGGGACATCATGTCTCGCTCCATCCACCAACGTCACGTTGCACCATAGACTTTCCAGAAGTTGGCGGATGATCTAGTCCAGGTCTGGGAGGAGATCCCACAGGAGACCACCTCATCAGGAGCATGCCCAGGCGTTGTAGGGAGGTCATGCAGGCACGTGGAGGCCGCACACAATACTGAACCTCATTTTGACTTGTTTTAAGGACATTACATCAAAGTTGGATCAGCCTGTAGTGTGTTTTTCCACTTTAATTTTGGGGGTGGCTCCAAATCCAGGCCTCCATTAGTTAATAAATTTGATTTCCATTGATGATTTTTATGTGATTTTGTTGTCAGCACATTCAGCTTTGTACAGAACAAAGTATTCAATGAGAATATTTCATTCATTCAGATCTAGGATGTGTTATTTGAGTGTTCCCTTTATTTTTTTGAGCAGTGTATGTATATGTGTGTGTATATATATAATTTTTTTTAATTTTTTTCAATACATATTTCACTTTGGAGCTGACATAAGTCATGGACATGGGCTCTGTATCATGATATGTCTCCAATTTAGCAAATCTAGATCATGAAAGTAACTCTGTGACCTGCCATGTTGTCACCCTGAGTAATATGCTATAGGTATCATTACTGAGTCATATAGTGATGAAGTGATTGACAGTTGCTCCTGCTTTCTATCGAGCGTCTCTCCTGCTCTCTCTCTCGAGCGTCTCTCCTGCTCTCTCTCTCGAGCATCTCTCCTGCTCTCTCTCGAGCGTCTCTCCTGCTCTCTCTCTCTAGCTTCTCTCCTGCTCTTTCTCTCGAGCGTCTCTCCTGCTCTCTCTCTCTCGAGCGTCTCTCCTGCTCTCTCTCTCGAGCGTCTCTCCTGCTCTCTCTCTCGAGCGTCTCTCCTGCTCTCTCTCTCGAGCGTCTCTCCTGCTCTCTCTCTCTCGAGCGTCTCTCCTGCTCTCTCTCGAGCGTCTCTCCTGCTCTCTCTCTCGAGCGTCTCTCCTGCTCTCTCTCGAGCGTCTCTCCTGCTCTCTCTCTCGAGCTTCTCTCCTGCTCTCTCTCTCGAGCTTCTCTCCTGCTCTTTCTCTCGAGCGTCTCTCTCTCTCTTGCATCTCTCCTGCTCTCTCTCTCTCGAGCGTCTCTCCTGCTCTCTCTCTCGAGCGTCTCTCCTGCTCTCTCTCGAGCGTCTCTCCTGCTCTCTCTCGAGCGTCTCTCCTGCTCTCTCTCTCGAGCTTCTCTCCTGCTCAATCTCTCGAGCGTCTCTCTCTCTCTCGAGCGTCTCTCCTGCTCTCTCTCTCTTGAGCGTCTCTCCTGCTCTCTCTCTCTCGAGCGTCTCTCTCTCTCTAGCGTCTCTCCTGCTCTCTCTCTCGAGCATCTCTCCTGCTCTCTCTCTCGAGCGTCTCTCCTGCTCTCTCTCTCGAGCGTCTCTCCTGCTCTCTCTCTCGAGCGTCTCTTCTGCTCTCTCTCTCTCTCGAGCGTCTCTCCTGCTCTCTCTCTCTATCTTCTCTCCTGCTCTTTCTCTCGAGCGTCTCTCCTGCTCTCTCTCTCTCGAGGGTCTCTCCTGCTCTCTCTCTCGAGCGTCTCTCCTGCTCTCTCTCTCGAGCGTCTCTCCTGCTCTCTCTCTCTCGAGCGTCTCTCCTGCTCTCTCTCTCGAGCGTCTCTCCTGCTCTCTCTCTCGAGCGTCTCTCCTGCTCTCTCTCTCGAGCGTCTCTCCTGCTCTCTCTCTCGAGCGTCTCTCCTGCTCTCTCTCGAGCTTCTCTCCTGCTCTCTCTCTCGAGCTTCTCTCCTGCTCTCTCTCTCGAGCTTCTCTCCTGCTCTTTCTCTCGAGCGTCTCTCTCTCTTGCATCTCTCCTGCTCTCTCTCTCTCGAGCGTCTCTCCTGCTCTCTCTCTCGAGCGTCTCTCCTGCTCTCTCGAGCGTCTCTCCTGCTCTCTCTCGAGCGTCTCTCCTGCTCTCTCTCTCGAGCTTCTCTCCTGCTCAATCTCTCGAGCGTCTCTCTCTCTCTCGAGCGTCTCTCCTGCTCTCTCTTGAGCGTCTCTCCTGCTCTCTCTCTCGAGCGTCTCTCTCTCTCTAGCGTCTCTCCTGCTCTCTCTCTCTCTCGAGCATCTCTCCTGCTCTCTCTCTCTCGAGCGTCTCTCCTGCTCTCTCTCTCGAGCGTCTCTCCTGCTCTCTCTCTCGAGCGTCTCTCCTGCTCTCTCTCGAGCGTCTCTCCTGCTCTCTCTCGAGCGTCTCTCCTGCTCTCTCTCGAGCGTCTCTCCTGCTCTCTCTCGAGCGTCTCTCCTGCTCTCTCTCTCGAGCTTCTCTCCTGCCCAATCTCTCGAGCGTCTCTCTCTCTCTCGAGCGTCTCTCCTGCTCTCTCTCTCTTGAGCGTCTCTCCTGCTCTCTCTCTCTCGAGCGTCTCTCTCTCTCTAGCGTCTCTCCTGCTCTCTCTCTCTCGAGCATCTCTCCTGCTCTCTCTCTCGAGCGTCTCTCCTGCTCTCTCTCTCGAGCGTCTCTCCTGCTCTCTCTCTCTCGAGCGTCTCTCCTGCTCTCTCTCTCGAGCGTCTCTCCTGCTCTCTCTCTCTCTCGAGCGTCTCTCCTGCTCTCTCTCTCGAGCGTCTCTCCTGCTCTCTCTCTCGAGCGTCTCTCCTGCTCTCTCTCTCGAACGTTTCTCCTGCTCTCTCTCTCGAGCGTCTCTCCTGCTCTCTCTCTCTCGAGCGTCTCTCCTGCTCTCTCTCTCTCGAGCGTCTCTCCTGCTCTCTCTCTCGAGCGTCTCTCCTGCTCTCTCTCTCTCAAGCGTCTCTCCTGCTCTCTCTCTCTCGAGCGTCTCTCCTGCTCTCTCTCTCTCGAGCGTCTCTCCTGCTCTCTCTCTCGAGCGTCTCTCCTGCTCTCTCTCGAGCGTCTCTCCTGCTCTCTCTCTCGAGCGTCTCTCCTGCTCTCTCGAGCGTCTCTCCTGCTCTCTCTCGAGCGTCTCTCCTGCTCTCTCTCTCGAGCTTCTCTCCTGCTCAATCTCTCGAGCGTCTCTCTCTCTCTCGAGCGTCTCTCCTGCTCTCTCTTGAGCGTCTCTCCTGCTCTCTCTCTCGAGCGTCTCTCTCTCTCTAGCGTCTCTCCTGCTCTCTCTCTCTCTCGAGCATCTCTCCTGCTCTCTCTCTCTCGAGCGTCTCTCCTGCTCTCTCTCTCGAGCGTCTCTCCTGCTCTCTCTCTCGAGCGTCTCTCCTGCTCTCTCTCGAGCGTCTCTCCTGCTCTCTCTCGAGCGTCTCTCCTGCTCTCTCTCGAGCGTCTCTCCTGCTCTCTCTCGAGCGTCTCTCCTGCTCTCTCTCTCGAGCTTCTCTCCTGCCCAATCTCTCGAGCGTCTCTCTCTCTCTCGAGCGTCTCTCCTGCTCTCTCTCTCTTGAGCGTCTCTCCTGCTCTCTCTCTCTCGAGCGTCTCTCTCTCTCTAGCGTCTCTCCTGCTCTCTCTCTCTCGAGCATCTCTCCTGCTCTCTCTCTCGAGCGTCTCTCCTGCTCTCTCTCTCGAGCGTCTCTCCTGCTCTCTCTCTCTCGAGCGTCTCTCCTGCTCTCTCTCTCGAGCGTCTCTCCTGCTCTCTCTCTCTCTCGAGCGTCTCTCCTGCTCTCTCTCTCGAGCGTCTCTCCTGCTCTCTCTCTCGAGCGTCTCTCCTGCTCTCTCTCTCGAACGTTTCTCCTGCTCTCTCTCTCGAGCGTCTCTCCTGCTCTCTCTCTCTCGAGCGTCTCTCCTGCTCTCTCTCTCTCGAGCGTCTCTCCTGCTCTCTCTCTCGAGCGTCTCTCCTGCTCTCTCTCTCTCAAGCGTCTCTCCTGCTCTCTCTCTCTCGAGCGTCTCTCCTGCTCTCTCTCTCTCGAGCGTCTCTCCTGCTCTCTCTCTCGAGCGTCTCTCCTGCTCTCTCTCGAGCGTCTCTCCTGCTCTCTCTCTCGAGCGTCTCTCCTGCTCTCTCTCTCTCGAGCGTCTTTCTAGCGTCTCTCCTGCTCTCTCTCTCGAGCGTCTCTCCTGCTCTCTCTCGAGCGTCTCTCCTGCTCTCTCTCTCTCGAGCGTCTCTCCTGCTCTCTCTCTCTCGAGCGTCTCTCCTGCTCTCTCTCGAGCGTCTCTCCTGCTCCCTCTCTCGAGCGTCTCTCCTGCTCTCTCTCTCGAGCGTCTCTCCTGATCTTGAGCGTCTCTCCTGCTCTCTCTCTCTCTCTCGAGCGTCTCTCCTGCTCTCTCTCTCTCGAGCGTCTTTCTAGCGTCTCTCCTGCTCTCTCTCTCTAGCGTCTCTCCTGCTCTCTCTCTCTCGAGCGTCTCTCCTGCTCTCTCTCTCGAGCGTCTCTCCTGCTCTCTCTCTTGAGCGTCTCTCCTGCTCTCTCTCTCTCGAGCGTCTCTCCTGATCTCGAGCATCTCTCCTGCTCTCTCTCTCGAGCGTCTTTCTAGTGTCTCTCCTGCTCTCTCTCTCTCGAGCGTCTTTCTAACGTCTCTCCTGCTCTCTCCAGCCCTTGTCTGCTTGATCGCTGATACTGCCATACTTTGTGGTCTGTATACACTGTGTTCCAAATTATTATGAAAATATTATTTTCTCAGATTTTCCCAAATTACCTATATGAATTGCAGTCATTGTAATTTTCCAGTCAAATAACTATTAGAGTACAATTGAAAGGTTTTTGTACAAACTGCCTATGATAACAGTATATTTAAAAAAATAAAACACTCAAACTGCACTCAAAATGCATGTTCCAAATTATTATGCACAGCAGAGTTTTCAACCTTTTAATTTTAATAAAGAACAAAAAAATGGTCTTTTTTGAAATTATAAGCATTAGCAGGTTATTACACACTGAAATCAAACAGTTTTCAACTCAAAACTTTATTCTAGGTGATGTTACATTTGCACATAGGACCGCTTGTTCGAAAGGAGCTTCTGAACTCTCTCGTCCATTGAATTTGTCAGGTTTTGGATGGTTTCTGCTTCAATTGTTTTGCATGAGGACAGAATACCCTCCCAGAGCTGTTGCTTAGATGTGAACTGCCTCCCGCCATCATAGACACTCCTTTTGATGATGCTCCAGAGGTTCTCAATGGGGTTGAGGTCAGGGGAGCATGGGGGCCACACCATAAGTTTGTCCCCTTTTATGCCCATAGCAGCCAGAGATGCAGATGTGTTATGTGCAGCATGAGACGGGGCATTATCATGCATGAAAATGATCTTGCTGCGGAATGCACGGTTCTTCTTCTTGAACCATGGAAGCAAGTGCTGTTTGAGAAACTCAACATACATTATGGAGTTCATCTTTACCCCTTCAGGGATCCTAAAAGGGCCGACAATCTCTCTCCCCATGATTCCAGCCCAAAACATTACTCCACCTCCTCCTTGTTGGCGCTGTAGCCGTGTTTGCATGGGGTGTCCATCAACCAGCCATCCTCCACTCCATCCATCTGGACCATCAAGATCATTTCATGCATGATAATGCACCGTCTCATGATGCACATAACACATCTGCATCTCTGGCTGCTATGGGCATAAAAGGGGACAAACTTATGGTGTGGCCCCCATGCTCCCCTGACCTCAACCCCATTCAGAACCTCTGGAGCATCATCAAAAGGAGTGTCTATGATGGCGGGAGGCAGTTCACATCTAAGCAACAGCTCTGGGAGGGTATTCTGTCCTCATGCACAACAATTAAAGCAGAAACCATCCAAAACCTGACAAATTCAATGGACGAGAGAGTTCAGAAGCTCCTTTCGAACAAGGGGTCCTATGTGCAAATGTAACATCACCTAGAATAAAGTTTTGAGTTGAAAACTGTTTGATTTCAGTTTGTAATAACCTGCTAATGCTTATAATTTCAAAAATGACCATTTTTTTGTTCTTTATTAAAATGAAAAGGTTGAAAACTCTGCTGTGCATAATAATTTGGAACATGCATTTTGAGTGCAGTTTGAGTTTTTTATTTTTTTAAATATACTGTTATCATAGGCAGTTTGTACAAAAACCGTTCAATTGTACTCTAATAGTTATTGACTGGAAAATTACAATGACTGCAATTCATATAGGTAATTTGGGAAAATCTAAGAAAATTTTATTTGCATAATAATTTGGAACACAGTGTATATGTACAATTTTAATATGATCAATAAAAATATGTAAATATATTATATATATACACACACTGCTCAAAAAATAAAGGGAACACTTAAACATCACAACTCCAAGTCAATAACACTTCTGTGAAATCTACCTGTCCAGTTATGAAGCAACACGGATTGTGAATCAATTTCTCCTGCTGTTGTGCAAATGGAGCAGACAACTGGTAGAAATGATAGGCAATTAGCCAGATACCCCCTATAAAGGAGTGGTTCTGCAGGTGGTGACCACAGACCATTTCTCTGTTCTCATTCTTTTTGGCTGATGTTTTGGTCACTTTTTCATTTTGCCATTGCTCTCACCCCTAGAGGTACATTAGCATTAGGCAGTGTCTACAGTACAACCCATAGAAGTTGCTCAGGTAGTGCCGTTCATCCAGGATGGCACATCAGTGCGAGCTGTGGCAAGAAGTGTAGCTGTGTCTGTCAGCACAGTGTCCAGAGCATGGAGCAGATACCAGGAGATGTGCAGGGAGCCATAGGAGGGCAACAACCCAGCAACAGGACCGTTACCTCCTCCTTTGTGCAAGGAGGAACAGGAGGAGCACTGCCAGAGCCCTGCAAAATGACCTCCAGCTGGCCACAAATGTGCATGTGTCTGCACAAACGGTTAGAAACCGACTCCATGAGGGTGGTATGAGGGCCCGATGTCCACAGATGGGGGTTGTGCTCACAGCCCAACACCGAGCAGGACGCTTGACATTTGCCACAGAACACCAGGATTGGCAAAGTCGCCACTGGTGCCCTCTGCTCTTCACAGATGAAAGCTCAGTATTGTGTGTGGCCTCCACGTGCCTGTATGACCTCCCTACAACGCCTGGGCATGCTCCTGATGAGGTTGCGGATGGTCTCCTGTGGGATCTCCTCCCAGACCTAGACTAAAGCATCAGCCAACTCCTGAACAGTCAGTGGTGCAACGCGACGTTGGTGGATGTGACTCGCCCCCTGGGCCGTGGGGTACTCGGATCCGGGCAGTAGGGGAACGATGGGAGTAGTAGTGGCAACCCGGTTTCGTGGCTCAGGGTGGTCAGGCCAGTGGTAGTCCGTTATGTGCTGATGTTTATGTCCGACTACGCCACCCGTGGATTTGCGGTTATTAGGAACCGCCGCTGCATGCCGACCGCTGGGGCTGATGAGGTGTGCAGCTAGGGTAGTGTGACTCCCCACGGGAAGAGTGCGGCCCCAGGGCAGTATAGTGGATGGTGGGAGTGATGGTGGTGAGAGTCCCAGTGCTGATAGTGCTGGAGAAGCAAGGAGCACACAGACAACAGGTTGCAGTCCAGGGTCTTTACTAGAACAGGTAAATTGACCCATAAACAGTCCCGGCTAGGAGGGGGACCTGGATGTCTGAGAGCAACGGGGAAATTGGCCCTGGTCAGGGTGAGGGTGTAGGCCTACCGTGCTTTCTGCGCTCCTTCTGGCTATCTCCTCCTGATAGGGTAACAGCCCACGTTTCCAAGCTTTCCATGTATTCTCGCCTGTATGGCCTGCGACGTGGGTTCCTTTCTGCTCCCAGCCTTGTACGGCTTTACTGGTACCTTCTGTTGTGGCAGGGCCTCCAGGCTTCTTAGGCCAAGGAATATACAGTCCCCTGCGGACTGGTTCTCTGCTGGGGGATGTGGAATCCTCTCAGCCTCAGACACCAAAGTCTGGTAAATTAAGTCCTCTTTCTGCCAAGACAGGCTCTCTTCGCCTCTTGTCTCTGGCTTGTGGCTCTCCTCCTGCCACACTTCCTCTTAGGTGCAGTGCAACTGTCTGTCCCTGTTCTGCTCTGGGACAAGTCTCAATGCTGAGACAGGCCATCCAGTTCTCTCTAACCCTGCCCCCAGCACCAGCTTTTATAGGGGCAGCCTGCTCCCCCTACTGGCCTGAGACAGGAGGCATTGCATGCTAATGTTCCCCTGACTAGAGAACCTCCCCCTTGCTCTCAGACACAGCTTTAATACATTTTGTGGCATCCAGGCCAGGGTGACACATTCCCCCCTAGTGAAATTTAGTACTCCGGGACTAAACAATAAACAAAGACAATAAAACATTAATAGACATTAATAGACAGACGACGCACAAATTGAGTTCTTAAGGTCACAGTGTGGCCTGTGACCGGGTGTCCATATCACCAATACAACGGGGAGCCTTAACCAGGTGGGGGTCTGTCCTACCCCAAGTCCTTCACAGTCTTAGTTCATTCCTTGGTTAGGCTCCGAACGCAGTCCATACCAGGTCCCGGTTATAAAAAGTCCATAACCTGTGAGTCCTTACAGTAACTGCAAGAAACTGAAACACGGAATTACCAAACATGCATGTAACTTTGCAAACAATTCAACATTTGGCAACAAGGTTATTTACAATTTTAGTGCGCTCTATATTCTCCAGCGAGCGGGTATCAGCCCCTTTGTGCTCCTGGTTGACCTACGTAGCCCACTGTCTGGTGGTGGACCAACCTGGCTTTCCCCACTAGCGTTAGGGGTACAGCTATCAGCTGGGTGTACAGGTAGGGAAGGCAGCTGTCTGTGGGTCCTTTGGCTTACCGCAGGCATGGCAGGCTCACTGTCAGCAGAGGGTTGACTCTCCTGGGCTGCTGGTACAGGCTCTTCTGCCTCTGGAACCGCTTGCTCCTCTTCACCTTCCGGCTCTGGTGTTGGTTGTTGCTGTGCCGGTTGCAGGAAATGCAGGACGGGTACCACTATGGCATCATTTATGCGAGTCCAGGACTGAGGGAACTCTCCGAGAACGGTGCTGATCATTTCTTCCTTGTCCTCTGCGGGTTCAAGGTCACTCTGATCCTCTTCTGCACTACGGAGTTGCTCGGGGCATCTTTTGAGATGGTCTCTGGAGACGGTACTAGTGGTTTCTCCTCCGTCCTTGGTGATCACGCACACCTTCGGGTTGTCGTGATCAGACTGCAGTACGGTGTAGGGTTCCCTTTCCCACTGGTCGTCCAACTTGTGAAGCCTCCTTTTTCGCTTTAGGACTTGCTCACCAGGTTCTAGGGGACCAGCAGGGGCGTGTTGGTTGAAGAGTTTTTCTTGCCTCTCTCTCACCTGGGCCAGGCTCTTCTCCACAGTCTACTGCACCTTCTTGTACTGCAGTTGCCTTTCCGTATCCCAGTCCGCATCCGGGGAGGTGTCCTCAGGCGTTAGGACTCCCATCTCCAGGTCTATAGGCAGCTTACCCGGTCTGGGTCGCATCAGGTAAGCCGGGGTGCAGTTGGTAGCATTCACCGGGATATGATTGTATAAGTCTATCAGGTCCGGCAGTTTTTCTGGCCACAGGCTGCGCTCCTCCAGGGGCAACGTCTTCAGGAGATCAATGACTATATTGTTCATCTTCTCACACATCCCGTTGGTTTGTGGGTGGTAAGGAGTTGTCCGAATCTTCTTACAGCCATAGAGGTTGCCGAACTCCTGGAAGATTTCAGCCTCGAACGCTGGACCCTGGTCTGTCAGGACCTGTTCCGGATACCCGTGTGGACGGCAGAAATATTGCTGGAAGGCTCTGGCCGCTGTTTGGGCTGTCAAGTCTTTTACTGGGACCACCACTAGAAAACGGGAATAGTGGTCCACGATTGTCAGGGCATAAATGTATCCTGACCGGCTGGGAGCCAATTTGACATGGTCCAGAGCTACCAGCTCAAGAGGCTGCGTGGTGACGATGGGCCTCAAGGGTGTCTTCTGGCTGGTGCGGTCCTTCCTCCTTAGGTGACAAGGGCCACAGTCTCTGCACCATTTTTCTACAGCTCCTCTCATGCCGACCCAAAAGAACCTTCCTCTTAGTAGGAACTCCAGTTTCTTCCAACCGAACCGATGTGTCCCGCTCTGTCATGGTAAGCCCCCAGGACCATAGCTGCATCCCGCCTTGGGACCACGACTTGCCAGGTCAGCTCGTGCGTCCGGTGGTTGACAATCCTTCTGCACAACTTGCCTTCGTAGAGGAACAGCTTGCTCTTCTCTTTCCATAGCTGCTTGGCTTCCTCTGGAGCATCCGGATCTATGCGGGCATCTTCCTGGGTCAGCAGATCTTTCACCAGGCGGATGGCAGGGTCACTATCTTGGGTCTCGGCCCAGCTGTGTTGAGGTAGGGGATTTATCATCACGGTTGTTAGATCCTCCTCCTTCACGCGGTGGGAGTATTGAGCAGCTCCATACCGGTGAAACGCGGGGAGTTCTACCTCCTCCAGCTCTTCTGGGTCTCCGTCACCTTCAGATAAGTGAGGCATCCTCGATAGGGCGTCAGCGTTGGCATTGGTTTTGCCGGCCCGGTACTTGATCAGTCATAGTTGGAGAGACGGGCCATCCACCGCTGTTCTAGGGCACCCAGTCTTGCATTGTCCAGGTGTGTCAACGGGTTGTTGTCCGTGTACACGGTGAACTTTGCGGAGGCCAGGTAATGCTTGAAGCGTTCCGTCACGGCCCACACCACCGCCAAGAATTCTAGCTTGAAGGAGCTGTAATTCTCCGGGTTCCTCTTGGTGGGTCTCAGCTTCCGGCTGGCGTACGCGATCACCCTTTCTCTGCCCTGTTGGTTTTGGAACAGTACGGCTCCCAGTCCCACATTACTGGCATCTGTGTGGAGAATGAAAGGCTGGCCATAATCAGGGTAGGCCAGGATCTCGTCCCCTGTGAGGGCCATCTTTAGCTGGCGGAAGGACTCCTGTTCCGGTTTATCCCACTTGAAGGGCGGCTTTTGGCTCCTGGACTTAGACTGTCCGATCAGGAGGTCCTGCATAGGAGCTGCCATCTTAGTGAACCCGGGGATGAACCTTCGGTAGTAGCCTACCAACCCGAGAAACTGTCTCACCTCTTTGATGTTCGAGGGGCTTGGCCAGCTCTTGATTGCCGTGACCTTGTCAGGGTCGGGGGCCACTCCTTCCGCGCTTACCACGTGCCCTAGGTACTGGTCCTTTGGTTTCAGCAGGTGACACTTCGATGGTTTCACCTTCAGGCCATAGCCTGCCAGGGCTTCGAACACCTCGGCCAGGTGCTTTAGGTGGTCCTCGTAGGTCTTCGAATAGACGATCACGTCGTCCAGGTAAAGGAGGACCGTCTCGAAGTTTCGGTGCCCTAGACATCATTCCATCAGCCTCTGGAAGGTCCCTGGTGCGTTGCAGAGCCCGAAGGGCATACAGTTGAACTCACTCAGTCCCATCGGGGTGGTGAAGGCAGTCTTCTCCTTGTCAGCCTCTGCCACAGGAACCTGCCAGTACCCGCTAGTAAGGTCCAAAGTAGAAAAGAAGTTAGCAGATTTTAGTGCGGCTAAAGACTCCTCTATTCTAGGCAGCGGATATGCGTCTTTGTGGGTGATACGGTTGATTTGTCTATAGTCCACGCACATTCTCATGGTGCCGTCTTTCTTTTTGACCAGAACCAAGGGGGCTGCCCAGGGGCTACAGCTGTCTCTAATAACCCCAGCTTCTTTCATCTCTCTTAGCATGCCCTTTGCGTTCTGACAATGTGCAGGGGGTACAGGTCTGTGCCTCTCTTTTATTGGTGGGTGGCTCCCTGTGGGGATGTGGTGTTCTATCCCTTTTACTCTGCCGAAGTCTAGCGGGTGCTTACTAAAGACTCTCTCGTACTCCTGTACCACCCGGTAGACTCCTTGTTTTTGGTGCAGGGGAGTGGAGTCAGCACCCACATGGAGTTTCTGGCACCAGTCCTCCTTTTGTTTCTGGGAGCCATTACCCTCCGCCTGAGGAGATGGAGGCAAGGGTTCCACGGCCCTGATAGCTTTGTGTTCGACAACAAACAGTTTGGCGAGTGTAGCGTACCTGGGTAAGTGTACTTCCCTCTCCCCAATGTTGAGGATGCGGACGGGCACCCTCCCATGACGGACATCAACCACCCCCCGGGCTGTCAAAATGGTGGGCCTGCTGTCTGAGTGCACGGGTTCTACCATGGCTTGGTAGTCTCTACCTCTCAACCCGATTGCAGTCCGACACCAGATCATCATTTCACTTTTGGGAGGCATGGAAATGGGGAATGGGTCACTCAGTCTTACGCTACCGATCTCACCACCAGACAGTTCTACCTGCTGCCGTCTCATCAGGGCTTTTATCTCCTTGTTGAGGACTCTCTGTTGGCTGGAACTAGCATTCACCGCCACCTGTTGTAGAATTACAATTACCTCTGAAAGACAATTTTCAATTACGTTAGTACCCACAGTTATTTTAGGGTGACTTTCACGACGGTCAATGTCCACAATAATCACCCCCTGTGCCGGCAGTTCAACTTTACCAATTTTAATGGTCATCTCCTTGAACCCCATCTGCGGCACGGGTAAGCCATTACTGGCGATGATGCTCAAGTTATTGTCTGGATACCGTGTGATATCAGCATCAGTCCAATACTGCTTAAAAAGTACATAAGGGATAGTGGTTACTTGTGACCTATTATCCAGCAAGGCGCTCATGGGGATACCGTCCAGCACCATGGGTAAAACCGGGCGCCCCCCAACGTACTTATTACGCCAATTGTAAGGGCCTGGTGATCTTATGCCTGGGGGTTGGCCCTTTGCCCCAGGTTGGACTCTTTTAAATTACAGTACCTGGAAATGTGTCCGGGCTGGTTGCATCGACGGCAAATGGGCTGTCCATCCTCTGCGTAGCGGTCTGTGGGCCTCCCTCGGAACGACGGGATCCTCCTCTGTCGACGCCACGGGACATCCTCCGGACTTGAAGCCAGCTCGATGGGTCTTGACGGGTCCACTTGCAACGCCTGGACGTTCCTGGTCAACGCCGCGACGCTCCTGGTCAGCTCCTGGACTTGGTGGTGCAGGTCTTTCGACGGGGCTTGGTTCAGGGCCTGTGCATCAGCCCCCACGGGATCCATAGAGGAGGGCGCCGCCTCCTGGTGGTTGGTGAGAGCAGGGCGCCGGGGGTTTATAGCGCCACTGGTTGCAGATTCACGGAGCACCCTTATGGCCCTGTCCTTAAATTGGGCAAAGGTTAGGTCGGGGTTCTGAAAGAACATGAGACGCAGTTGGGCCCTGTGGGCGCTAGACAGCAGACCTTCTATGAATTGTTCTGTTAGCAGCTTATCCGTTTCCTGCACACTGCCAGGGTCAGTTTGTTGAATAGCCCTCAAGGCTTCCTGCAGATTTAGGGCATAGTCTCTGATGCTGTCCTGTGCCCGCTGCTTACATCCATAGAACCTCATTTTAATCTCAGCGGAGGTACGTGTGTCAAAGGTACCCCGCAGCCGGGCCAGAATACCCTTCACAGTCCTTTTATCCTCAGTGGGCCATGATTTTACCTCCCTTTGGGCTGCGCCAGTTAACTGCCCTGTCAATATGCTGACCTTCTGTTCCTCTGTCAGGGGGTAAACGTGGAACAAACTGTATAGCCTTTCCTTGAAGTCAGTTAGGGCATGGGGCTCCCCTGAGTATTTGGGCAGCCAGGCCGCTCCAGGGATGTAGGGCAGGGAAAAGGGCATCACCGCTGCTGCAGCTGCGTTGGTGGTAGTGGGCGCCTCTGTGTCCGACATCTTCCTCCCCCCTAGTTAAGCGTGGCCTACCTTCCGACGATCCTCTTCTGTAGGCCGCGGCTCCGCTGCTGCTGCTCTGGACGAGGACCTTGCGTCGCGTCCTGATGACGTCAGCGTCGCTCTCTCTCCCTTCCAGGACCTTGCGCAGCGTCGGTGCGTGGGGCGGAGCTTCGGATCTCGCGCGGTTTTGAAGTCCACGCCCCTCTTCTTCCCGCGCGGCGTCCTGAAGATGGCGTCCGATGGCGAGAAACAGCTGCGGATGGCGGGAAGACGGCAGAAGACGGCGGGAAACAGTCCAAGATGGCGTCTGATGGCGGGAATCGGCTCCGGATGGCGGGAAACGACTCCGGACGGCGGGAAACTTCGCCACAGGTAAGTTACAAAAGTCTTTTTCAGGCACGCAGTACCCGGTGGTTGCGGGCATGAAATCCTGCCGACTACGCCAAAGCTGACTCGCCCCTTGGGCCGTGGGGCACTCGGATCCGGGCAGTCTGGGAACGATGGGAGTAGTAGTGGCAACCCGGTTCCGTGGCTCAGGGTGGTCAGGCCAGTGGTAGTCCGTTATGTGCTATTGATTATGTCCGACTACGCCACCCGTGGATTGCGGTTATTAGGAACCGCCGCTGCATGCCGACCGCTGGGGCTGATGAGGTGTGCAGCTAGGGTAGTGTGACTCCCCACGGGAAGAGTGCGGCCCCAGGGCAGTATAGTGGATGGTGGGAGTGATGGTGGTGAGAGTCCCAGTGCTGATAGTGCTGGAGAAGCAAGGAGCACACAGACAACAGGTTGCAGTCCAGGGTCTTTACTAGAACAGGTAAATTGACCCATAAACAGTCCCGGCTAGGAGGGGGACCTGGATGTCTGAGAGCAACGGGGAAATTGGCCCTGGTCAGGGTAAGGGTGTAGGCCTACCGTGCTTTCTGCGCTCCTTCTGGCTATCTCCTCCTGATAGGGTAACAGCCCACGTTTCCAAGCTTTCTGTGTATTCTCGCCTGTATGGCCTGCGACGTGGGTTCCTTTCTGCTCCCAGCCTTGTACGGCTTTACTGGTCCCTTCTGTTGTGGCAGGGCCTGCAGGCTTCTTAGGCCAAGGAATATACAGTCCCCTGCGGACTGGTTCTCTGCTGGGGGATGTGGAATCCTCTCAGCCTCAGACACCAAAGTCTGGTAAATTAAGTCCTCTTTCTGCCAAGACAGGCTCTCTTCGCCTCTTGTCTCTGGCTTGTGGCTCTCCTCCTGCCACACTTCCTCTTAGGTGCAGTGCAACTGTCTGTCCCTGTTCTGCTCTGGGACAAGTCTCAATGCTGAGACAGGCCATCCAGTTCTCTCTAACCCTGCCCCCAGCACCAGTTTTTATAGGGGCAGCCTGCTCCCCCTACTGGCCTGAGACAGGAGGCATTGCATGCTAATGTTCCCCTGACTAGAGAACCTCCCCCTTGCTCTCAGACACAGCTTTAATACATTTTGTGGCATCCAGGCCAGGGTGACACAGATGGAGCGAGACATGATGTCCCAGATGTGCTCAATCGGATTCAGGTCTGGGGAACAGGCGGGCCAGTCCATAGCTTCAATGCCTTCACCTTGCAGAAACTGCTGACACACTCCAGCCACATGAGGTCTGGCAATGTCCTGCATACTGCATAAGGGGCATAATGGGGGCATTACACTGTGTGGGGGCATAATACATACTACATAAGGGGCATAATGGGGGCATTAAACTTTTTGGGGCATCATACATACTGCATAAGGGGCATAATGGGGGCAATACACTGTGTGGGGGCATCATACATACTGCATAAGGGGCATAATGGGGGCATTACATTGTGTGGTAGCATCATACATCTTGTATAAGGGGCATAATGGGGGCATTACACTGTGTGGGAGCATCATACATACTGCATGAGGGGCATAATGGTGGCATACACTGTGTGGTGCATCATACATACTGTATAAGGGGCATAATGGGGGCATTACACTGTGTGGGGCATCATATATACTGTATAAGGGGCATAATGGGGCATTACACTGTGTGGGGGCATCATACATACTGCATAAGGGGCATAATGGGGGCATTACACTGTGTGGGGGCATCATACATACTGCATAAGGAGCATAATGGGGGCATTATACTGTGTGGGGGCATCATGTATACTGCATAAGGGGCATAATGGGGGCATTACACTGTGTGGGGGCATCATACATCCTGCATAAGGGGCATAATGGGGGCATTACACTGTGTGGGGGGCATCATACATCCTGCATAAGGGGCATAACACTGTGTGGGGGCATCATACATCCTGCATAAGGGGCATAATGGGGGCATTACACTGTGGGGGGCATCATACATACTGCATAAGGGGCATAATGGGGGCATTACACTGTGTGGGGGCATCATACATCCTGCATAAGGGGCATAATGGGGGCATTACACTGTGTGGGGGCATCATACATCCTGCATAAGGGGCATAATGGGGGCATTACACTGTGTGGGGGCATCATACATACTGCATAAGGGGCATAATGGGGGCATTACACTGTGGGGGGCATCATGCATCCTACATAAGGGGCATAATGGGGGCATTACACTGTGTGGGGGCATCATACATACTGCATAAGGGGTATAATGGGGGCATTACACTGTGGGGGGCATCATGCATCCTACATAAGGGGCATAATGGGGGCATTACACTGTGTGGGGGCATCATACATACTGCATAAGGGGTATAATGGGGGCATTACACTGTGGGGGGCATCATGCATCCTACATAAGGGGCATAATGGGGGCATTACACTGTGTGGGGGCATCATACATTCTGTATAAGGGGCATAATGGGGGCATTACACTGTGGGGCCAGTAAAGGGGCCCTTTACTATGAGAACAATACGTTTCCTCCCTTCCTGTCTCCATAGTTGGGTCGTATGTATCTATTACAGGAAACAGAACAAAAACCTTATGATTCTTATAAAGGGGCAACACAAGACCCCAAAAGAGTCTCTGTGCTCAAGGGGTTAATGCCCCCTGCGCCCAGTAATGGGGGATCCCCACATACCTCCACCTGCAGAGCCGCCACCACATATATGGCTGCTCTGTGCGCACAGGAGCTGTGATGAGGTCACAGGAGGGGAAGAGTCAGGGGTCACATGATCAGGGGCCTCAGTGGACGTGTGACACCCCAGGGGTCTGGTTGCCACAGTGATAGAGATATTATGTCTGAGAGCAGGTGGGAGGTCCTTTGGTCAGGGATCCTGTGCATGCCACACCTCCTGCCCAGTCTTGGGAGGGGAAGGACTTCCCCTATATAAACCTGGGGCTGAGGCAGGGTAGGGAGTTCTGAGAGGAGAAGACAGGGAGCAGAGCTGCTCTATGGGCTCTGCTCCACAGGCAGGCCCTGTCCAGGGGCCTGAGCCTGGAGTCAAGGAGAGTAGAGACAAGAAACAGTCATATGAAGAAACAGCAGAAGCTCAGTGGGAGCAATACTAATACGAGTCAGGGGCTGGCAGCTGCAGAGCTCGCCCTGACTGAGAAGCTTTCTTACCGGACCCGGCGTCCGAGGCTGTGGGGACTAACTCTTACCCAGCAGCAGAAGCCGACCGGCAGGGGATTTCAGGTCCTCAGGCCCAGAAACCCGAAGGCACGGTCACACGCGTGGGACCAGCACCGCCATCGTGGAGCGGAAGCCATTAGAAGGCCCCGAGTCACCGGCCATACGGGTGAGCACCACACGGTACACTCAGGGACGTGGGCTACTTATATCCGCTTCTAGCAAGGTAGCCAGAAGAGTACAGTCAGTTTGGCAGGCCTACAACTCCGCCTGGCCAGGGGAGATCCCATCTGCTCAAGGACTGACCAGGCCCCGTTCGCTAGCAAGTACTCCGGGAGGGTCTATCGTTGTTACCAGTAAAGACCCTGAATTACACCGCACCGTCTCTGAGTGGTTCCTGCTACCCCCATTTTCCACGTCGGCTGCCCTGAGGCCATACCCCTCCCGTTGGGGGTTATACTATCACGCTGCACAATTCTACACCGGCCTCAGCGGTCTGCCCTGCAGCGGCAGCTCCATAGGTGCAAATCAACGGGTGGCGTAGTCGACACTCAAATAACATCTATCAAGACTGCCACACACTGAGTTGACTCCCTGGGCACGGACCGGGTCCCCGCCACTCGGAGACTACAACCCTCATCTGATCCGGTTCCGGGTAAGCCCCGTGCGCGAGACGCTGCGCGACACAGCAGGCCCAGGGGCGCGTCAGATGCAGGACTCTGCTGTGCTGGTTGTCATGGTGCTGGATGAGCTGAAGTTTATGTGTGGGGTCAGGAGTAGTGTTGAGCGATACCTTCCGATATCGGGAAATATCGTATCAGATTGGATAGGACCGATACCCAAAAGTATCGGATATCGCCGATTCCGATACCGGAAACCAATGCAAGTCAATGGGACACTAATATCGGAAAGCCATCCCAGCGTGAGAGAATTCTCCTGATTGTTTAAAAGCCGGCGGGCGGTAAAAAGCCGCCGGCTTTTAAACAATCACACAGCCCCATACTGCTTCCCCGCAGCCTCCCACCCCGATCCTGCGCTCCCCCCGCCACCTCCCATCCCGATCGTAAGTTAGGACCGGGCGGGGAGCGCAGCACCAAGGAGCAGGGAGCGAAGGACCCGGGCGGGGAAGCCGGCAGTGAAAAGACTACACCGCCGGCTTTCCCGTTCTGTGCTGCGCTCTCCCGCCGGTTATTTCAAATGATCAGCTGAGGTATCAGGTGATGCTGATCAGCTGTTCATTTGAAGTAACCGCGGTGCCCTCAGAGGGTTCATGTGAGTTCATGCTTCACTGCATGAACTCACATGAACTTTCCCACGGCCGCACAGGTCAGCCTCACCTCCCAGACCATCAGACCCATCATGATTGGTGTGTGCGCAGGTGTCTGTGCGATGTGTGCGGGTGTGTGCGCGATGTCTGCGGGTGTCTGCGTGCAGGCAGACATAGGCTAATGTGACACTACTACTCCCATCGGCCTATGTCTGTCCCCCGTCCACTTGTGCCAGCAGGATCAGCTCGATGGGAGCAGTAGCTATTTTAGCTGCCCCATATGTTATTTTTGCCCCTATACATCTTTTATGTTTTTAGGCCCCCCATATATTTTTTTTGTTTTTGGTCCCCAATAAATTTTAAATACATTTTTCATTGGTGGCCAGTGGTTACCTAAAATAAATTAGTTCATACATTACCTGTCCCCGCCGATCGCCACCTAAAATAAAGTAAAAAATAAAAAACTACACCTATACTCACCTAGACACCTAATTCCCCGAAGCCATCGATCTCCTGTAATAAAATATAAAATAATAAACCACAACCTTATCCTTACCCCTCCGTAGTAGTCCACGAGTGTCCCACGAAGATCTCCAGTTTAGAGCAGCCACATAAAATGTGACCGCTCTAAACCACTGCCGCCGCTAGAATGACGGGGCCGTAAAGCAGCCCCATCATTGCATAAACCGGTGTCTAGGTGAGTATAGGTGTAGTTTTTTATTTTTTACTTTATTTTAGGTGGCGATCAGGTAATGTATGAACTAATTTATTTTAGGTAACCACTGGCCACCAATGAAAAATGTATTTAAAATTTATTGGGGACCAAAAACAAAAAAAATATATGGGGGGCCTAAAAACATAAAAGATGTATAGGGGCAAAAATAACATATGGGGCAGTTTAAATAGCAGGATCAGGCTGATGGGAACTACTGCTCCCATCGAGCTGATCCTGCTGGCACGAGTGGACGGGGGACAGACAAAGGCCGATGTGAGTAGTAGTGTCACATCGGCCTATGTCTGCCTGCACGCAGACACCCGCAGACATCGCGCACACACCCGCACACATCGCACAGACACCCGCGCACACTCCAATCATGATGGGTCTGATGGTCTGGGAGGTGAGGCTGACCTGTGCGGCCGTGGGAAAGTTCATGTGAGTTCATGCAGTGAAGCATGAACTCACATGAACCCTCTGAGGGCACCGCAGCTACTTCAAATGAACAGCTGATCAGCATCACCTGATACCTCAGCTGTTCATTTGAAATAACCGGCGGGAGAGCGCAGCACAAAACGGGAAAGCCGGCGGTGAAGTCTTTTCCCTGCCGGCTTCCCCGCCTGGGTCCTTCGCTCCCTGCTCCTTGGTGCTGCGCTCCCCGCCCGGTCCTAACTTACGATCGGGATGTGAGGTGGCGGGGGGAGTGCAGGATCGGGGTGGGAGGCTGCGGGGAAGCAGTATGGGGCTGTGTGATTGTTTAAAAGCCGGCGGCTTTTTACCGCCTGCCGGCTTTTAAACAATCAGGAGAATTCTCTCACGCTGGGATGGCATTCCGATATTAGCGTCCCATTGACTTGCATTGGTTTCCGGTATCGGAATCGGCGATATCCGATACTTTTTGGGTATCGGTCCGATCCAATCCGATCCGATATTTCCCGATATCGGAAGGTATCGCTCAACATTAAGTAATACATAAGAATAATATGTACTATGTCTGACCACTACAAACACTCATCTGAACTGGTCCAAGTGCTGTCAGGTTTTTTCACGGGCAGCACTTAGACAATACGGTCGTGTGAATATAGGCTTATGATGCATCTGGTAATAAACATGTTAAGGATGGGCCGCTACTCATGGGCCACTGCTGTGTGCTTGCCCCCCAGGCTAAAATGTGCCAGCCAGCCCCTGCTGCACCGGGTGCCAGAAAACCTAGATACACCTTTGGAATAGGTATCCTGCAAAGTAAGGATGGGGTTTGGTGTTTTTAAATGATTTTATTGACTCTGTGCATTTATATTTTGTATCAATAATATGATATGGTTATATATATCTTCTGGATATCAGGAGGGCTTATCCCTGTGCCTTGACTCTCTCCTTCTCCTTCGATGTCCTGTATAGGCCAAAAAAAACTACGCGTTTCGAGGACTCACAGTTCCTCTTCGTCAGCTTCTCGCTGGTAGTCAAACTGGTAACCTAATAAAGTCCAAACGCCCCCCACAAAGATAATACAACCAAAGAAATGGAGGAAGATCCAATACTAACAAGACGGTGCAAAAGGACATATGGAGGTGCAATAGAACTAAGATAGAATTCCAATAAGAATAGACTGTGTGTGAAAAAAATAATAATAAAAAAGACTTTGTTCAAACTTTCACAATTAGTTAAAAATGAATAAAAATTATATACTTATATTTCTGATGGCTATAAAAAACAGTCTGTTAATCAGTGTATATTACCAGGATAGTATAAATTCGGCACTTAGTACCATCCAGAGATAAAAAGGAAAAAATGAAGGAGAAAAATAAAAACATTATATAGTATCTCCAATAGGGGTATCAATGTATAGAAACAAATACATATATAAAATAGGTGGATTCAAAGGAATATATCCAAAAGACATATTATATTGATAAAATATAAGGAGGTTCATAAAAGTGCAATGTAAATGTTCAATTGGTACTGGGATAAAAAATACATACAGTATATACCGCTGCGAGTTGAAGGCATACAGCTGACTCTCGTGATTAAGGCCCTTCAGAGCCAAGCTATTTAATGTGAAGATCCATTTGGATTCCATCCGCGACATTAATCTCAGGTAATCACCTCCCCTCCATTTTCTGGGGACTAATCGGATCCCACAAAACTTAGTGTCCTTATAAGATTGGTTGTGGAACTTCCGGTAGTGCCGGGACAGTGGATGCCCTTCAAAACCTTCATTCATGTTGATAAAGTGTTCCTTCAGCCTTTTGATAACTTGCGCTTTGTACAGACATCTCCTCCTGCCAAGGCATAAAAAGGGCGTGGCTTGGGGTGTGGATAGGGGCGTGGCCAGACTACGCGTGCCGCATGGTTTCGCCCTCTTTCTAGTCCTCATAGGTTGGCGGTATGCTTGTACTGAGCAGATCTGGGATATCAGTGATTAGGTCCCATATTGTGCACTGTAAGGTCTGGAAAAGCTCCTTCTATCCGTCTCTGTAGCACCAGAGGAAGAACAGAGGGGAAAAGACAGGATTTTCTACATGTCGCGTTATGTAGATGTTCTGCAGATTTATCACAACCGTCCACAAGAAGAAACTGCCATCACAGAGCCGCCTTTAGCTGTTGGAAAAGTTTAAACTTAGTTTTGAATAGTTGCTATAGCCAACAAGGACTTTCTATTTATGCTGGGTCACATGATGCTGGTGCTGGGTGATGTCATGTGACGGAATGTTGTGGGTGATGATGTCACAGAGGGCATTGTGATGTCACCCTTGGGGTATATAAGGGGGCTCCATCCACCTGGAGCTCATATCTCATTGGCCATATCTTGGTGCTGAGATACCCCCTGGAGACAATGAGGATCGCCATATTGTTTCTGTGCTGTACCCTGTTCTACCCTGTGAATTACCATAGGCTGCCGGTGAGTACCTGTCTATTATTACATATGGAGGACGTTTAGAATCAGCTGCGGCAGGGGAAGGGGATGGGGAGGGGGGTCCTGTAAGAATTTACATGCGGGAATAAGAGGTTATGGCAGGGAAAGGAGCTTAGGAAGTGACAGTCAGAGGGGATATAAGTGTGGGGTGACCCCTCTGACTCCCACATTCCTGCCTTGTCCTTGTAGTGATTAATGACTTTGGTGTTGTCCCTTATATATCACTTTGCAGTCACCAGTGATCGCTCCGCACTGTGATCCTAAACTACAGTCTCATTTACCTTTTTGC
The DNA here is from genome assembly GCF_046119375.1 of Phyllobates terribilis. NCBI lineage: Eukaryota > Metazoa > Chordata > Amphibia > Anura > Dendrobatidae > Phyllobates > Phyllobates terribilis. The sequence goes on from NW_027362895.1 coordinate 880,384, forward strand.
AAACGCCCAGAAGGGGAGGAGTGACATCACACCCATGTGAGCAGATCCCGCCCACTTTTACTGCAGTCGTAATGCGAGCTAGCTGTATTCTGTTTTCATGGAAATATCAGCAGCTGCTCCCCCTAGTGTTTACAAGATGAAAACATCAAAAGAGTTAAAATATTTTTTTCAGATTTTATACCATTAAAACCTTTTTAAATATATATGTGTATTTATATATAAATATAAATACTTTACAATTTTACAATTGTAAAAAAATTGCTGACACTTTCCCTTTAAAAGATCTAAAGACGTTCTGCTTCATGTGCCATTGTGACCAATCACAGCACAGATTATATTTTTTAAACTTTTCTTGAAAAACTGAAGCTGCTCCGTGATTGGAAATCATGTGGAAGGGTTCTCTTTTAGACATTTAGTTAGGTCCAAAGTATCAGTGACATGATGGATAGAACTGTGCAATGATGTCACAGAGGGCTTTGTGATGTCACCCCTGGGTATATTAGAAGCCTCGGCCCATCTGCAGCTTGTATCTCATTGACCATACCTTGGTGCTGAGAGACCTCTGGAGATGATGAGTATCATCCTATCATTTCTGTGCTTTACGTTGCTCTACCCCCCACATTACAGTACACTGAGGGCGAGTATGTTCTCATCAATATGGAGGTCACAAGGATCAGCTAATGAGAATATCGCCTCTTGCAGGACTTCTCATACTGGACACGTGACCGTCCGTCATATGAAAGTCCAACTGTAAATAATATTCCATGGACCCTGGAGGTGAATCCCAAACTTCTTCCTGATCTTCTCAATGGGATATTTCTGAAAGTTGCTTGATAATGTATCCATCACTGTATAATAACAAGGGCTCTCTGTTTGACTGGATTGGGTATAAATATACAGGACTTTATTATGTTTTTTTTCTTTATTATAGGATGACCCACTACCCGTGGATCTCAGAAGAAGCACCTATCAAGCTTCCATCAATCTTCCTCTTTGGCTCTTCCGTGACGCAGTTTTTGTTGCGGTGATGACACTACTGACAATACTAGAGTATTTGGCCTTAAGTCTTGTCCTGAGCAAGTGGGCAATGTCTGAACCTGGTGAAACAATCAGAAAACTCCTGAGAACAAAACCATTCTGAAGGAACAAAGTGCTTGTAAGGAGCCGATTTGCATCCCTCAGATTCAGAAGCAAGACTCCAGGAGAACACCTGTCCTGCCCAATGGCAAATGTTCTACTCCATCCATGGCTCCTGCACCGCAGGATGCGAAAAAGGTTCCTAGTTGCAACTATAAAGTGGCGTTCAGTGATATTGTCTGGGTCAGAATGATCCCTCACAACAATATAGGAAGAAGAGCTCGAAGTTCAACGGAGCTTAAAGAGAGGTTACTGATTTTTCAGAGAAGCCAACAACCCAGAATTCCAGAGCCAAGAGCACCAGAACCTAGAACACCAGAACCTACCATGTCAGAACCTAGTATGTCAGAACCTAGAATGCCAGAGCCTGAAATGCCTACAACACCTCAACCCAAAATCAAGAGGAGAAGATGTTTCCTTAGATGTCTTAGAGGCGAGGAAGATTGAGAAGGCAACTGCTTGAACTTTCCCATTGCTCGTGTTTTCATCACAGGTTAGTCCTATACATGCTGTCTGATGGGCACCATCTTACTACATACAATGCAGCATTGCACCTGAAATCGCATGGATATTTTGTCACACACTTGCACTTTAGCACCTTATCATATGGCGCATATATCTATGAACGCTTTGCTAAGTATCACTGTCTAGTATGTGCTTCTGATGAACCTATTTTAGGAAAACGTGTCGAGGTTTGGCATACTATGTACTTGAGTTTGGCGTACTATGTGCTTGTTGGTAAATTCTATTGCCATCTATAATCTACTAGATATTATAATGTCTCTGGTGGGATGCCCCATGCCGAATTGTTGATAACTGACTATGAGCATTGTCCTCTATTTCTTATCTACTATGGTTACAGGTTGATGTGAAGAGAGCTGTGCCATTGGTAGCGATTTTTCTACTGATTTGTCAGTTATATTTATGTTAGTTTAGCAAATTTCTGCTTGTAGGGTCTAATGTTTTACCATAGTGTATGTTCTGTGAGCTAAATTGTCATACTTATGCACTAGATAGATTATAAATTGTGATGCTTATGTACAAGATAGATTATTAGTTTAATCGGTGATTTTTTAAATATTTTTTAGCATCAGGAGACTCAAGAATCGCATCTTACAGAAGACAAGAAGCCTAAATGCCGAAGGGTGATGACCTGTTGATGGCCCACAGCTGGAGGGTCATTACCTCTTGATGGCACAAAACTGGACAGAAGATAAAAACATTTGATGGCACACAGCCGGAGGGTGATGATCTATTGATGGCCATAGCCAGAGGGTCATTACCTGTTGATGGCACACAGCCGGAGGGTGATGACCTATTGATGACCATAGCCAGAGGGTCATTACCTGTTGATGGCACACAGCTGGAGGATGATGACCTATTGATGGCCATAGCCAGAGGGTCATTACCTGTTGATGGCACACAGCCGGACAGAGGATAATTACCTGTTGATGGCACACAGACGGATGGTCATTACCTGTTCATGGCGCACTGCCGGATGGTCATTACCTATTGATGGCACACAGCCGGAGGGTGATGACCAATTGATGGCCATAGCCAGAGGGTCATTACCTGTTGATGGTGCACTGCCGGATGGTCATTACCTGTTGATGGCACACAGCCGGATGGTCATTACCTGTTCATGGCACACTGCCGGATGGTCATTACCTGTTGATGGAACACAGCCGGAGGGTGATGACCTATTGATGGCCATAGCCAGAGGGTCATTACCTGTTGATGGCGCACTGCCGGATGGTCATTACCTGTTGATTGCACACAGCTGGAGGGTGATGACCAGTTGATGTCGGACTGCCAGATGGTCATTACCTGTTGATGGCACACAGCCGGACAGAGGATCATTACCTGTTGATGGCACAAAGCCGGTCAGAGGATAAGATCTTTTGATTGCATACACCGGGTCCCTCCCTGATAACAGGGAACCCTGGGGAATACTCGTCATCTTGATCCCCCACTGACTAAATACTTGCTCCACCTCAGCCTACACCATCATGGAGGACACTTCCACCTGTGTCCACTGTAAGGTTCGACTTTCTTTTATCATTTCAGCAGATTAATAAACATCATAAAGCTGTAAAACTATCGAGTAATTTATTATAAATTATTATAAAGAAATATAAAGTATAATAGATAGCTATAGAGGGCACAGAAGACGACTAACTATAGTAAGCATGGTATCGCCTGATATATACTGTATATTCTAGATGGCGCTATTACACTAAATACATCACAACCTCCACGGTGATATTACCGTACAATGTGAGATCACTAATAATGGCCACAGATTATGAGAAAATGACCAGCTCCATAGTCCTGGAGTTATTATAAATGTCTCTAGTGTGAGGCAGGGACTGGGAGTGTTGGAGGGAGGTATATTCCCCCAGGACGTCCTTTATGTATCCATGCTGTAGAATCTGCCGTATACTTCTGTTCTAGCAGTCAGACATTTCACTCTGCAAATCACAGGCTCAACATTGTGTAAAACTACCACCGTATATAAGAGCACTCAGAATAAAAACTAGCGGCATGCCGTGCACTGCCCACGTCATGTGTACGGGATACAGGACCTGCAGGACCTGGTACGGCCATTATAGTTGATAGATTAATGATACCTGTGCAGATGAAGGGAAAAAAATATGTGCAACAGCAGGAGGAGAAAGTCTCAAAATGTAATTTGAAGAGTATAATAGAGAAATGGGAAACTTCTGGAGATGCAGATAAGTGGTACCAGGGCAAAACGTAAGTGCAGTCAGACATGGGAAAAGTGCAAATGATCCAGCGTAAAGGTTTGTTTAGTAGAAAAAATATTAAAACTTAGCTTTTATTAGCCATATAAAACACTGCTCCACAAAGAATACAGCAAATGTGCAACTATCATAGCTTACAGACCTACACGTTTCAACAAATCATGTCTTAATTATGGCCCTACTACTAGAATGACAAAAAGGCATATATATATATATATATATATATATATATATATATATATCCACGTGCCTGTATGACCTCCCTACAACGCCTGGGCATGCTCCTGATGAGGTTGCGGATGGTCTCCTGTGGGATCTCCTCCCAGACCTGAACTAAAGCATCCGCCAACTCCTGGACAGTCTGTGGTGCAACGTGACGTTGGCGGATGGAGCGAGACATGATGTCCCAGATGTGCTCAATCGGATTCAGGTCTGGGGAACGGGCGGGCCAGTCCATAGCTTCAATGCCTCCATCTTGCAGGAACTGCTGACACACTCCAGCCACATGAGGTCTGCCATTGTCCAGCATTATGAGGAACCCAGGGCCAACCGCACCAGCATATGGTCTCACAAGGGGTCTGAGGATCTCATCTCGGTACCTAATGGAAGCCAGGCTACCTCTGGCGAGCACATGGAGGGCTGTGCGGCTCTCCAAAGAAATGCCACCCCACACCATTACTCACCCACTGCCAAACCGGTCATGCTGAAGGATGTCACTCTCCACGGCGTCTCCAGACTCTGTCACGTCTGTCACATGTGCTCAGTGTGAACCTGCTTTCATCTACGAAGAGCACAGGGCGCGAGTGGCAACTTTGCCAATCCTGGTGTTCTGTGGCAAATGCCAAGCGTCCTGCATGGTGTTGGGCTGTGAGCACAACCCCTATCTGTGGACGTCGGGCCCTCATACCACCCTCATGGAGTCGGTATCTAACCGTTTGTGCAGACACATGCACATTTGTGGCCAGCTGGAGGTCATTTTGCAGGGCTCTGGCAGTGCTCCTCCTGTTCCTCCTTTCACAAAGGCGGAGGTAGCGGTCCTGCTGCTGGGTTGTTGCCCTCCTACGGCCCCCTCCACATCTCCTGGTGTACTGGCCTGTCTCCTGGTAGCGCCTCCAGCCTCTGGACACAGCCAACCTTCTTGCCACAGCTCGCATTGATGTGCCATCCTGGATGAGCTGCACTATCTGAGCAACTTCTGTGGGTTGTAGAGTCTGTCTCATGCTACCACGAGTGTGAAAGCACAACCAACATTCAAAAGTGACCAAAACATCAGCCAGAAAGCATTGGTACTGAGATGTGGTCTGTGGTCCCCACCTGCAGAACCACTCCTTTATTGAGGGTGTCTTGATAATTGCCAATAATTTCCATCTATCCTCTATTCCATTTGCACATCAGCATGTGAAATTGATTGTCAATCAGTGTTGCTTCCTAAGTGGACAGTTTGATTTCACAGAAGTTTGATTTACTTGGAGTTATATTCTGTTGTTTTAAGTGTTCCCTTTATTTTTGGAGCAGTTTATATAGATACATACAGTGAGTACGGAAAGTATTCAGACTCCTTTAAATTTTTCACTCTTTGTTTCATTGCAGCCATTTGATAAATTCTAAAAAGTTCATTTTTTTCTCATTAAAGTACACTCAGCACCCCATCTTGACTGAAAAAAACAGCAATATAGAATTTTTTTGCAAATTTATTAAAAAAGAAAAACTGAAATATCACATGGTCATAAGTATTCAGATCCTTTGCTCAGACACTCATATTTAAGTCACATGCTGTCCATTTCCTTGTGATCCTCCTTGAGATGGTTCTACTCCTTCAATGGAGTCCAAATGTGTTTAATTAAACTGATAGGACTTGATTTGGAAAGGCACACACCTGTCTATATAAGACCCCACAGCTCACACTACATGTCAGACCAAATGAGAATCATGAGCTCAAACGAACTGCCCAAGGAGCTCAGAGACCGAATTGTGGCAAGGCACAGATCTAGCCAAGGTTATAAAAGAATTTCTGCATTACCCAAGGTTCATAAGAGCACAGTGGCCTCCATAATCCTTAAATGGAAGAAGTTTGGGACCACCAGAAGTCTTCCTAGACCTGGCCGTCCAGCCAAACTGAGCAATCGTGGGAGAAGAGCCTTGGTGAGAGAGGTAAAGAAGAACCCCAAGATCACTGTGGCTGAGCTCCAGAGATGCAGTAGGGAGATGGGAGAAAGTTCCACATAGTCAACTATCACTGCAGCCCTTCCCCAGTTGGGCCTTTATGGCAGAGTGGCCAGATGGAAGCCTCTCCTCATATGAAAGCCCGCATAGAGTTTGCTCAAAAACACATGAAGGACTCCCAGACTATGAGAAATAAGATTCTCTGGTCTGATGAGACGAAGATAGAACTTTTTGGTGATAATTCTAAGTGGTATGTGTGGAGAAAACCAGGCACTGCTCATCACCTGCCTAATACAATCCCAACAGTGAAACATGGTGGTGGCAGTTGTTAGAACCCTCCTGTTAGTTTTTTCTATTTTGTGGTCATGTGACCTTCTGCCTATTTATTCCAGCTCCGCCCTTCAGGCTTTGCTGGACTTCAGTGTTACTTTGACTCTTAATCTAGCCAGGTGCTTTGTACCTACTGTATCTCTCTAGTTTGTTTGGTCCTTGGACCACTAAGTACTTTTGTCTGTTTGTCTTCTTCTGCTACTACTTCTGCCAGGAGGTGTCCAGTTTTGTCCCAGTCCTTAGTTCTTTTAGGGACCCCTCCCTTTAATCTATAGGTCTGTGTTCAGATTAGCCGCGGACATAGGCGGGTCTGTTTGCAAGGAACAGGTTGCCCGCTGCATCGTAAGGAATCAGCTTAGTCCTATTGTATGGACAGATTTCCTCTCTTTCCTTAGTTCTTGTAGCAGATCATAACAGCAGTATCATGCTATGGGTGTGTTTTTCAGCTGCAGGGACAGGACGACTGGTTGCAATTGAAGGAAACATGAATGCGGCCAAGTACAGAGATATCCTGGATGAAAACCTCTTCCAGAGTGCTCTGCACCTCAGACTTGGCCAAAGGTTCACCTTCCAACAAGACAATGACCCTAAGCACACAGCTAAAATAACAAAGGAGTGGCTTCAGAACAACTATGTGACCATTCTTGACTGGCCCAGCCAGAGCCCTGACCTAAACCCAATTGAGCATCTTTGGAGAGACCTGAAAATGGCTGTCCACCAAC
>NW_027362895.1:895000-970000 GCF_046119375.1 Phyllobates terribilis
CTGCACCCCATCTTGAGTGAAAAAAAACAGAAATGTAGAAATTTTTGCAAATTTATTAAAAAAGAAAACCTGAAATATCACACGGGCATAAGTATTCACACCCTTTGCTCAGTATTGAGTAGAAGCACCCTTTTGAGCTAGTACAGCCGTGAGTCTTCTTGGGAATGATGCAACAAGTTTTTCACAGCTGGATTTGGGGATCCACTTCCATTCTTCCTTGCAGATCCTCTCCAGTTCCGTCAGGTTGGATGGTGAACGTTGGTGGACAGCCATTTTCAGGTCTCTCCAGAGATGCTCAATTGGGTTTAGGTCAGGGCTCTGGCTGGGCCAGTCAAGAATGGTCACAGAGTTGTTCTGAAGCCACTCCTTTGTTATTTTAGCTGTGTGCTTAGGGTCATTGTCTTGTTGGACGGTGAACCTTCGGCCAAGCCTGAGGTCCAGAGCACTCTGGAAGAAGTTTTCATCCAGGATATCTCTGTACTTGACTGCATTCATGTTTCCTTCAATTGCAACCAGTTGTCCTGTCCCTGCAGCTGAAAAACACCCCCATAGCATGATGCTGCCTCCATCATGTTTCACTGTTGGGATTGTATTGGGCAGGTGATGAGCAGTGCCTGGTTTTCTCCACACATACCGCTTAGAATTATCATCAAAAAATTCTATCTTCGTCTCATCAGACCAGAGAATTTTATTTTTCATAGTCTGGGAGTCCTTCATGTGTTTTTGAGCAAACTCTATGCGGGCTTTCATATGTCTTGCACTGAGGAGAGACTTCCATTGGGCCACTCTGCCATAAAGGCCCGACTGGTGGAGAGCTGCAGTGATAGTTGACTTTGTGGAACTTTCTCCTATCTCCCTACTGCATCTCTGGAGCTCAGCCACAGTGATTTTGGGGTTCTTCTTTACCTCTCTCACCAAGGCTATTCTCCCACAATTGCTCAGTTTGGCTGGACAGCCAGGTCTAGGAAGACTTCTAGTGGTCCCAAACTTCTTCCATTTAAGGATTATGGAGGCCACTGTGCTCTTAGGACCCTTGAGTAATGCATAAATTCTTTTGTAACCTTGGCCAGATCTGTGCCTTGCCACAATTCTGTCTCTGAGCTCCTTGGGCAGTTCCTTTGAGCTCATGATTCTCATTTGGTCTGACATGCACTGTGAGCTTTGAGGTCTTATATAGACAGGTGTGTGCCTTTCCAAATCAAGTCCTATCAGTTTAATTAAACACAGCTGGACTCCAATGAAGGAGTAGAACCATCTCAAGGAGGATCACAAGGAAATGGACAGCATGTGACTTAAATATGAGTGTCTGAGCAAAGGGTCTGAATACTTATGACCATGTGATATTTCAGTTTTTGTTTTCTAAATAAATTTGCAAAAAATTTCTACATTTCTGTTTTAATCACACGCTGATGACCTATCTTATGAAAAGAGTCAAGTCCCAGACAACTGTCTTTTACTCTTTACTGCCATCTTCCCCATGTTTAGGGTGGATAGTGTAGGGCGCCCATTGTTCATACCCAGAATCTATGCCTGTTCCATGTGCAGGAGGTGTGAGTTGTATATATTACACAAAGGTCAACATTGGAGATGAACTCCAATCCTGACCGTTTTAACCCCTGTGATCAATAGTGACTTTATTAGTCAATAAAGACTCATTCAGACGTCCGTGGTAATCAGTCCATGCACGGACTTTCCCGACCCTAACGTGACTGCTTTATATATTTCTATGAAGCTGTAGACACTCCTGACCCGAGGGCATGTCATTCTGTACGGGGAGTTGGGGAGGAGCGTCAATGTTACTTTGTAACCGCACAGATTTATGTGTCATTTATGTCCATTTTATAGTATTGGGGTAATTCACCTGGGGGATCTAATAAATTCCAAATCATCAAATATTCTGAATTATTACATGTCCGTCATAAAGTATACAAACCTCCCTTGGATTGGTATATAGAGCCCAAAAACAAGCTGCTAATTCAAAATGTTATCAGGGTAATTTCCTAATTTTCTGCTCAGTTTCTTGCTTCTGATCTTGTAAAATTCCCCATTCCATTGCTGATCTGTGCCAGATTATCTGGTTCATTAACCCTCGACTGGTGAGGTGGGGTTTATGTCACGCAACTGGTGAGGTGGGGTTTCCTATACCCCAGTGTTTAGAAATCTCTTATTTTTACAGAAAATGCGAAGATCACGTTTGTTTTAATCGTTTTCTTATTGGCGATTGATTGCATATGAGTGTAACAAATTTTTGACACCCACAAATGGATGGAAGCTAGTGAGACACGTATCCTCATACCAGCATTTTTCAATGAATGGCAGCCGAACAAAAATTCCCTGGGGTGTGGCGACCCCCACCTCACCAGTTGAGGGTTAAAGGGATTTTCCTTTAACCCGTTGGTGCAGCTGTTTTTTTTTTGTAACTGTGCACTAGTCACCTTCCTTGGGTCCAGCACAGGGTCTCTGCCACTGCTCCCAGTGTCTGTTACTGTCCTTTGGCCTCACGTCGACAGCGCTGCAACCAATAACTGAGATCAGCAGCTTTGCCCGAGTTAACGGCACTACTTGCTCAGAGTCACTGAACTCACTGACTGGCTGCAGCGCTGTCAATGTGACAAATAGCTGACACTCTGCATTAGACCCAGAGAGGGTGAGTAAAGTATTGCTTTAAAAAAGAAAAGAAAATTGTATTAAAAAAACTGTAGTGTAATTCTTTAGCATCTTCTATAAGTGCAGCATAAATGACTCTAATGCTATGTCCGTAAAGGACAGCGGCCCAATCTAATCTATACACACCAGCACACACACAACACAAGGGAGTTTACAAAAATATTCTAATTGCACATTACGGAATAAACTACTTTACATACGTACTTTGTACTGATATAGTCACAATTAGGGTAATATTGCTTGACAACATATTTTAAAATATCTTAAAACAAAAATCAATTTCTGCATATAAATTACAGCCAAAATATGCAACACAAAATAAAAAAATAGATCATGATTTTATTATACTCGTCACAAAAATAAGCAATGATGGCATCAATAAATAAACCATAAATAATATATATAAAAAAAACACACAAAACCCTTTGCAATCAAGGAGAACTCCCAAAAGACCTGCGGCTCCACCGTTGGGGTTTGCTCACACACAGCGCTTGTGCAGAATTTTTTTTTTTAATTCTTTGTACCATAAATAGCCACAAAATCTCATTCCCATGTTGCATATTTGTTTATTGACCCACGGTGCGTTCTCAATTCAGGAAGAAGCATGCACCTTTTCATGAACCGTGAGCGTCTGTCTGACTCCAGCACACCTCCTCATCAAGACCAATGTGAACAGCGCCGCTCTTGATGACTCTGGCCCCATCTCTTTTAGGATCATGTTGAGACTGGACAAAAGTAAGAGCTGCTCTATTTTTTGCCCTCATTCATTTCGAGGATTAGTGTCCCTTTAAGAGGCTTTCCCTTTCATTGTTTTTGGGAGTTCTACTTTTAAAAGGGTTGTCCTGGATTAGAAAATGAAAACTCTATTCCCCACCTTCCCCCGCAGACACGGCCCCATGTCTGTTACTGCGGCTCAGCCCCTACATCGCTGGGCTACCACCCCAGGCACAGATCATGGGAAGAAGACGCTGCTTCTGACTATCACGGACCTCACTTATAAGCTGCATCTTCAGAAGATTTTGGAATCTGCAGTTGGGAGGGACGGTCATTTTATGATGATCTTCCTATTACATCTAGTAGCTTTGTTCTTGTATTGTAGCACTACAAGCGCTTGTAAACTCGTCTATAAAACCAATATGATATTGGTCACAATGAGCAGACAAGTCAAGAAGTGAGAACGATTATTCTGGTAAGATTATCCATGCAATTTACAAAAAAAACTAATAGCAGCTTCAATGAGCATTCAAGATGGCAGCCGCCCGCTATGCAGCAGGCAGACACGTAAAGGATGGCGGGGGGATACTACACAACATTGACTCTTACCATATTAGTACTAGCCCAGTAATGTGACGCTGAGACCCCACATGTAACTACCGTGCAGCACGAATATAAAAGGATCAGTACGTTTTCTGAAAACCAGTGTCGGAAGCACTTAGAGAGAACCCTATGGCTCTTAGCCCCCAGATAACATGCAAGGATTCAAGTACGCGGGACCCCGCTAATCCGCTGATGGGCCGGATATCTGCAACGTACAGAGCTGGAATTCCTACAGAAATACAAAAGTGACCAGTAAATTCTGGACTATAAATTCTTATTATCTGCTTTATTTGTATCTTATTTTTCCACCCCAATGTATTCTCAAAAAAGTGATGGGAAATGCAATGTGTAGGGCCATCCTATAGGGACCACAGCTGATTTTTCAATTTCTTTGGGGTTACTGCTCTACCTCGCTTATATAAGTCAATAAGAAAGTCTCTCCCCACTATATTCTGGAGACCTACATAAAAGTGCCAAAGCTTTTTGTTTTTTTTTCTTTATTTCCTCCAATATTGTATTCATACAGGAATGCTTCCATTAAAGTTTGCAACATACTGTACTTTTTGGCATCTGTTTGAAGGATGGACCTATTTTGAAGTTCTGAAAAGTCTAATAGATCTGTACCGATACCGATTAATAATTAAAGGGGTTGTCCCGGACTTTAACATTGATGGCCTTTCTTTAAAGAGGTGGTCCACTACATTGTATAATGACCCCATCGATTTACACATGTTAACTAAATAAATGTTTTTGTAAATACCTCCTGCTTCCATATGTACCTGTGGGTGGCGCTATTGCTGACTTCTCAGTCTGCATCACGTGACCCCGGCTGCAGGTATTTGAAAGGTGTAATTTGATGGGGGCATTATACAATGTAGTGACCACCTCTTTAAGATAAGGCATCAATGTTTGATCAATTGGGGTGCTCATTAGCGGAGCTGCACTGCGGAGCTCTGTGGAGGGAATAGTGGCTGCGGCTGCGTACTACACATCTGCCCCCTAATGATTTGAATGGGTGGCCGATATGTAGTACTCCGTCAACAGAGCTCGGCACCTGAGCATTTCTGGCCACCGTTGACACAGGAACAGCTACAGCACGCACTATCAATCAGACATTGATGATCAAGTATAGGCCTTCAATAAAGTCTTGGACAGCCCCTTTAAAGTCTCCAAATGAGATTCTGAAGTTTTGTTTCATTGGCAGTCTATGTGGAAACAGTATAAAGTTACAGAAGATCGGACCGATGGTATACCATAGCACAAAACATTAGTCTTTAAGGGATTATTCAGCCATAGACATTGGGTCATGGTTTTAATCATGTGACAAAAATCACATTGTTTTACTGTAAATTGCTGTGGTCACAGGCCAAACAGTTTATGCTTGCGTCCTTTTTTTCGAACTTTTCTCGTCCAGGTGGCAAGAACCTTACATGTGATAGTCATGCCTAACATAACTAGGAGGTAGGGAATTAATACCCAATGTCAGATCCTGGATGACCACCATTAGTCTACCAGCAACTTACACAGAAGCAAAGCACATTCAGATCTTTCACACAGTGGACCTAAACCCGAAAACGATGTAAGTGTCCATATTTCCAGTACAGGGCACCTTTGTCAATGACAAACCTTAAATATACAAATATATTGGGACAGGATTCATGCTCCACGGACATGTGGTTTGAAATCATGAAAGGAAACAAAATGCATTATAAGGTTGGCTCTTAAAAAAAGATAACTGTTTCTGAATATTCCCGGAGGCTGCAGACACGCACTTAAGGCGTAGAGCCAATAAACGATGAACGAGCGCTCATAGGAATCATTTCAACATACGATTATTGGCCCATCTAACCAGGACCACAATCGGCAGACAAACTAGGAAAGCACCGTTTCATTGGGTGCGATACATTTTATGCATTCATTAAAATTCTTAACGGCAGCACATTACTCAGTGTAAACAGGAGACGTGCTGCTGATAACAGGATACCAGATTATTAGCGATCATTGTGTCCCCGTCATTGTTTCGTCAACCTGTGTATGCACTTTTCCAATTGTCAGTCGTTCAATTGCCTGGATCAGACCGACTATATAGGACATTAGTATCTGGTCTCCGCTGCACAAACTACCACTGATACATGTGAACAAAGTCGATATGTTTTTTTTTCCCCCAGTATATCCCTCCCAGCTTACATCACTCCCTATAAATAAATAGAAGCACTAATATAATAGCAAGTGGTTAATAAGACCTCTAAGCAGTCAGGAACACTGCTTCATCTGAATCGGGATCCTTCCCACTGTCCTCGCTGGGTAACGAGTCTCCACCACTCGGAGACCGGCAGCTCAAGTCCTCCACCCCAGATTCCTGGTCACTGTTAGCCGACAGGTCGGGGTCCGAGCTCTTCAAATGGTCCTGGGTTAGGATCAGGGCCGAGTCCTCCTCACCTTGGGATGAACTACGAGAGGGAAACAGCTTCAGGTTGGTGCTGTAATCTTGGGGCGTATTAGCCGGAGAGTGTTTGGTGATGCATATCTGGAAGTTGTGGATTTTTGGCTGGTCATTGAGATTCTTGTAGGTTTCATTTGACTCTCGAGTTTCCAGTTTTGTTAATCTCTAAAGGAAAAATTGTTAGACAAGAGAAAAAGTTACATTGGGTTAGGGCATGTTAATGTAACCTCTACATGCAAGTCGATCAGCAGTGGTTTAATGGTCTGTTTAGTAAGGCCGGCCGCACTTATGTTATCGTCAGCACATTTCTCGTTTACACAGGACAATGTGCTGCTAATGATAATTTTTAAACGTGCTCAAAAATTATCACACCAATGAATGCTTTGCCCCTCCATTGGATGTTTGATGGCCTGTTTAGGCAGCCAACAGTTGGGAATGAGGGAACGCTCCCTAACCCAATTATTGGCCTGCCTAAATGAACCTTTACTTGAAAACTTTATACCAATGAACAAACTTCTCTGGTGCCATAAGAAAGCCATAACGCCACAGTGCTCAGGCATTACTGACATTGAAAAGACACAAGGTAGAGACCCTGGTTACAGTGATGTGTCACTTAATGGTCTGATTGCTGTAGTTTTTATAAAATCACTTTTATCAGCAAGCAGATTATCATTGGGGACTAGTAAACCTGCTGCCAGGTAGTCCTACATATTCATAAGCTCTGTACAACCCCGCCCCCATCACTGATTGGCAGCTTTCTGCAAATCTAGTATACACAAAGTGGCCAATCAGTGGTGTGGGCAGGGTTATACAGAGCTCAGCAGTCAGAGAACTGCCAATCAGTGATGTGGGCGGGGTCTGCTGCAGATAACACAGTAATTTTATCAAAATGACAGCAGGTAGCCCAGTAAGTGACAGATTGTTGGAATCAGGGCCTCTGCCCCTATATTGCGCTGCACTCAGATGGGTAGCAAAAACCTGGTAACAGATTCCCTTTAATGGTGCTCTCTTCCAGTTATTGTGTTGGAGAACACCAAAGACGTAGGGCATCGGCTAAAAATGATTGCCTCTTTTTTATCTTGTGCAGGGTTTTTATATATAATCATTTAAAATTGTTTCTCAGTCACCATTAAAAGCTGAATTGGTTTACACTGAAACCTAAGCGGAGGTATAAACATCAAAAACATATAGGCCAGGAAGCTGGATTTTCAGTATTTCTACCACACCTTCTCCATGAACTCCATTTCCTCCTCCAGCTGCTGCGTCTCTTCTTTTACTGCCTGTAGAAAATCAGTGACTGACTGGCGAGGGTGCATTCCTTTCTCAAATCGGTTATAGAGGCCCCTCCAAAACCTTCCATGGTGAAAAATAAGTTTGAAGAGTTAGTATATGCACAAGTACAGAAGATTATCATCGAGCAATTCTCATGATATATGTTCTTAAGACGTGCTAGCTCATGGTACACACATGAAGGGCTAGCTCACAATGCTGTATATTCTCCCATGCCAGAGAATTGGGCCGATTATACTAATGACACTCTGCTTTAACTCTGAGTGTGATCCAATTTTCTCGCATTGAAGAATTGCAGCACAGGTGTGGAGAAGATGGAGGACTTAATTTTTCCATCTTCTCCATTGTCTCTGTGCACGTACATCAGACTGCACTCGGATAACATAGTATATTATTGGTCCGAGTGCTATCCGATAAAACATCACATAGCACTAGCACTCGGCCGTGTTACGTGGCAATGTGAGCGAGTCCTAATGAGTCCCTCAGTGGCTGATCTATGGCTGGTGACTTCAGATTAGTGAAAATATGTGGTGGCAAGTTGGGCCTCATTACTCGGACAGCACACTGACACATCCTATCCTTACACTATTCACATGTCCGTTCTGTTATTTTGCTGACTGATGGTCTGTATATAAACAGAGACATCCCCTACATTGACCTTATTTGCGGACATCCAAGTTGCATCCTACTGCTATTCTTCATTTTCACTGACTGGGTACTTGAAGAAGCTTGGGAAACCTCTGTCACGTTGTTTTTGCATATGGCAAAACCATTGATAAAAACGGACATGTGGACTAAATATGCCCGAAAATTGGATCTAACACACTTGCAAAATTGGTCTGTTTTGTACAGGCAAACAAAAAAAAAACAGCTTTTGCCTGGATTCACACGTGTGTTTTGCGGTCTGAGTATGCTTCAATGCAAAGACTGGCTTCAGGTCTCCTGACCCAAACTCGACTTTATATTATGCGTTTATATAGAAAGTTCCCGATCAGGGACATCCGCATGCCCTATTAAAGGGGTTGTACCAAGTATATAAGTAATCCCCTATCAACGGGATTTAGGAATAGATCGCTAGGGGTCAGTTCCACAGAGAATGAATGGAGTAGAGATGTACATGCTCCCCCTCTGCTCTGTTCAAAGCTTGCTCTACAGAACCTCCTGGGGATTGTTGGGGGTCCCAGCGGTCTGACCCCCAAAGATCAATACTTTATCGCAGTCTAAATATGTGCAAAATGAATCACCGTGTCACAAGCTGTCATAGATGTCAGTAAATCTGTCTAAAGTGAGTTGATTTGTGCCAGGCAGAAGATAGAACTGACGAGTGAGCTCTGACGCAACCCCTAAATGTAGACCATGGTTACAAGTGGGAAGAGTGTTGGGCCTTGGATTTCACCACTGAAGGACACATTGGGCTCATGATACGTCACCCCGCTTCTTTCACCTGTAAAGTTAGGGTTGATGTTTCTATATATGAATGATAAGTATATGGTGTGTTAGAGTTCTGCTGCTTTATTCAGTGCAGAGGAGGAATCAGAATAACCTCTTACCTGAAGTGGCATGGAGTGGTGTGTGGTCTCAGAGTTCCTTGGGTCTGACTGTGATCTGCTCTGTACAGAGGGTTCATGTAATCCAACCGCTGCTTCCACAGGTAAGACCAGAGGGAGTAGGTCCTCTCCTGAATTCTGGAAGATGATGATTGCATCACTGATATATTGAGATTATGAGAGCTGCAAGTATACCCGTCACCACTGCAACCTGCACTAACACTAAGGGCTCATTCAGACGGACATTTTTTGTGTACGAGTCCTATTTGTGTTATTTCCAGATACGACTTGTACCTAGAAGAGTGAATGGGGCCATTCACATATCTGTGATTGTTTGAGAGACGGAAAATCGTGGCAAAATGTACGATAGTACGATAGTTATCTGAGTGTCAGGTCAAAATTAACAATGCACATCCATGGGTCAGTGAAAAAAAAAAAATCGGCCAACAATTAATTGCCATCTGAGCGCTGTCCAGTTTTCCAGGTCTGTTTGATGGAAAAAGATGAAGAAACTGAAGCTCAGGCCAAACTCTAATGATAAAAACTGACACTGACCAAACTGGTGAAACTGTGCCTGATTCTCTTATATGAATGAGCCACAAGTTCTATAGCTTTCAGTGTTTCTTTGCATAGTAGCTGTGTAGCTTCATAGTCAAAATTGGAAAATCCGTTTCCAAAAAGTAGATGGAAAGATGCACTGAACTGCTTGGCCCCACCACGGTGCACCGAGCGCCTGTACTTGATTTGAACAGTCCTTCTGTACTGACAGTCCCTTTACAGCAGTGTTCCCCAACTCCAGTCCTCAGGACCCACCAACAGATCATGTTTTCAGGATTTCCTTAGTATTGCACAGCTGATGGAATTATTGCCTGTGCAGGTGATGCAATTATCAGCTGTGCAATACTAAGGAAATCCTGAAAACATGGCCTGTTGGTGGGTCCTGAGGACTGGAGTTGAGAACCACTGCTGTAAAGGGTTAGGAGATAACTTTCTGAATGCAGGAGGTCTGACCGATGGGACTTTTAGCGATGCTGAGAATGGGGCTCTTCAGTGATCAGCAGAAGGCCTCATTCACATGTACAGGTTTAAACAGGTATGTGAAAAAATGGTATCAGTGTGTCCATTTTTACCATCATTGTGTTATCAGTGTTCTTCTCGTATGGATAAATATGTTATAAAGTTTCTCCTATGCTTTGTAATGTTAAAGAAGTTGTCCAGTACTTTATATTACTCCCCCCCCAATGTATCCCCCCGGGGCCCCTAAGACTTTGCTGATAATGCCTGTGAGCTTCGCTATCGGTGGCCGCTCACAGGCATCACGTGACCCCACACTGATGTCACGACAAGTGAGGCGTGACTCAGCGCTGGGGTCCCTACGGTGGCTGCTGGGTTGTGGGCAGGGTTACACCTCCTCCCCACGCGTCACTCCCAGCATCTACCGCGCTTTCCCAATGAATGGGGAGAGGCAGAGCGTGCGGTGGATGCCGGGTGTGATGTGGGGGGGGGTAACCCCGCCCACAGTCTGGCATCCACCTGGAACGTGGAAGACAGAGACCCCCGGCTGCTGCCAGCGACATCGGCGGGGGTCACGTGATGCCTGTGAGCGGCCAGTGATAGCGCCACTCACAGGCATTATCTGCAACGGTAGGTAATTACAAAAATCCTTAGGGGTCTCGGGGAGACACATTGGGGGGGGTAATATAAAGTACTGGACAACCCCTTTAATCTCGGACAGCACCATGATGCCATCCGTGGGCTGTCTATGTTCTTCATGGACCCATAGACTTGTATAGGTCTTTTTCATCTGTGATATTGGAAGAAAAAACAGACATGTCTCCGTGAGTTTTGCACAGACACATAGTCCATGAAAATCCACAGGCATGTGAATAGCATTAGCATTAACACGTACATGTGGATACGGATGTCTGAATGAGGCCTCAATGAGAGCTTGATATTTTAAGAATATCTCTTTAAAGCCATGATCCTCTAGTTACAAGGATGTATCTCATGTCCTTGGCTACTGACCTGCAGGTTAGGACATTTTGTGACTGGGAAAGAAGATCTACAAGATTTCAACATTACTCAGGACAGAGAATATCTTCAAGAAGTATCTTCTAGTGGACCATTGGTTACATCAGGAACTGTGCAATTCTTAAATCCATGTACCCATCTTATTTTATTATTGGCATTTTGATTTCACCATTCTTATGTTTCTCTGTACAGTGGCACTGCCAGCGATGCCAGCGACCCAGATGGGCAGGAAAAAACTGAAATGGTTTAGGTTCACATACCCATTCAGTCTCCGGATATGTGGGAGTCCCTAAGGTCTGACACCCCCACCAATCCTGAAGTGATGGCATATCTTACCAATATGCCATCACTTTATACATTTTTCTCCTGCACAGTTATTGAAAATTTTTTGCCAAGGTTCAACCTTCACAGTTTATAAGTGATTGCTGTTATCCAGACTGTGGGGCACCGTGTGATCAGATCAGCATCAGGGACACGTCAACCATCCATATTCTATTTCTGTTACAAGCCTATAGTGACCATACACAGAGCACATATTCTCTCACATCAGTTCCTTCCTCTCCTTCTCGCAGTTGCACAGAAAGTTTCCATACTGACAGGAGTATATATGGTGTTGTATGTGGACCAAGAATCTCTCATTAAATTCAAACGCACAGGGAAACTGATCCATGAGCTGCCAGACACATTCCAGGAACTGGTCTATCACTGGGGACACCTCCTTGGGATCCCCATCTAAATTTCCATACCTTAAAAAAAAAAAAAAAAAAAAAATATGCTGAAGCAATGCAATTGGGGTATATGCATGCAACATCTTTTTCAGGTGGACTGCACTCCCAAAACCGCCTGAGACTGGGAATGGCACAGAAAAACTACAGTAAGTATATTATATTAGAATGTATGGTGTTTTTTTTTTGTCTCTTTTGCTGAGAGGAGGAGAGCTGATGGAAGATTTGGAAAGTGACACAGCTAAACTCAGCTGTGCTGACCCTAGCCCCACACTGACTGCTGGGCCCATATCTGAAATGTGTTGATTGATGGGATTTGAATACAGTTGATATTCTAATCATGCAGGAGGTTAGACCAGGAGATCCGGGCTTTCATTATAACCCACACACTGAGAAACCTGCTGTAAGATATGGTGTGGAGGTGTTCTTTTTCTAGCATCTTGCTGCCTGTTTATAATTGGACAACATCGTACAAGGAGAAGTACATGCCCCACAGTGAAAGCTCTCTGATAACACCCACTTGGATGTAACGAAAATTAACTCATTAGGTGACAAATACTTTGATTGTTAATATCCCTGCAACAGAGATGCAAAATAAAAAAAGAACTAATTATTTTTTTTTCTGCTCTGAAGCTACAACGTGTTTTCAGTTCAACATGAAAAATTTGGTGAAAGGCCCTCTGTAAATAAGTGACTCTGTTTGACTTTTCCAACATATGTGCAGTGACCAGGGTTACCTGTGATTAAATTTGTGTCCAAATGAAATCCAGTCTTTTTCAATTAACACCTAATAGTAATTGGGAAAAATAAAAGTTACACTATGCAAAAAATATCAACTCCGTAAATCTCCACCAGTACATAGAGTATATGAAATGAAACCTCTTACCATAAATACTCTGATGGTTCGGTAATAGGGGTCAAGTAACAGACTGGATACAGAGCAGACCTGAGCGGTGCGGTCCCATCCATCAGAACAATGAACGAGCACGCTGGCGCCCTCTTCTGACACGGCCTAAATGTGCAAATTAAATGTAAAATATTACACATTTATATAATTACAAATCTCGTTTATTCTCAGCACTAAAAGGATCATTTTTGTACAGTCCGTGCCTAGAATAGTACAAATCAGACAAGCAGCACTAGAATATGAACAGATACAACACATCTTACCTTTACAATGAAGATACCAGCATCTAGGATTGTTTTCACGTGTTTTAACCAGCCAGAGGATTCAAGACCCCAAAGAAATTCACCCATAGAAGGAGATCGGAGCTCACAAACTGCAATCATGAACAGAACAATAAGCTCACTATAGCAACAGATTCTGTATGTGAAGTATTTCTGCTCCAAGACTTGAGATAGAGAATATATATATATATATATATACAGTCATGGCCAAAAGTATTGAGAATGACACCAAAATTATATTTTCACATGATCTGCTGGCCTCTGGTTTTTATTAGTGTTTGTCTGATGTTTATATCACATACAGAAATATAATTGCAATCATATTATGAGTACCAATAGGTTATATTGACAGTTAGAATGAGTTAATGCAGCAAGTCAATATTTGCAGTGTTGCCCCTTCTTCTTCAAGACCTCTGTAATTCTCCCTGGCATGCTCTCAATCAACTTTTGGACCAAATCCTGACTGATAGCAGTCCATTCTTGCATAATCAATGCTTGCATTTTGCCAGAATTTGTTGGTTTTTGTTTGTCCACCCGTCTCTTGATGATTGACCACAAGTTCTCAATGGGATTAAGATCTGGGGAGTTTCCAGGCCATGGACCCAAAATCTCTATGTTTTGTTCCATGAGCCATTTAGTTATCACCTTTGCTTTAGGGCAAGGTGCTCCATCATGCTGGAAAAGGCATTGTTGGGCGCCAAACCGCTCTTGGACGGTTGGGAGAAGTTGCTCTTGGAGGACATTCTGGTACCATTCTTTATTCATGGCTGTGTTTTAGGCAAGACTGTGAGTGAGCCGATTCCCTTGGCTGAGAAGCAACCCCACACATGAATGGTTTCAGGATGCTTTACAGTTGGCATGAGACAAGACTGGTGGTAGCGCTCACCTCTTCTCCGAATAAGCTGTTTTCCAGATGTCCCAAACAATCGAAAAAGGGATTCATCAGAGAAAATGATTTTGCCCCAGTCCTCAGCAGTCCACTCCCTGTACCTTTTGCAGAAAATCAGTCGGTCCCTGATGTTTTTTCTGGAGAGAAGTGGCTTCTTTGCTGCCCTCCTTGAATCCAGCCCTTGCTCAAAGAGTCTCCGCCTCACAGTGCGTGCAGAAGCACTCACACCAGCCTGCTGCCATTCCTGAGCAAGCTCGGCACTGCTGGTAGTCCGATCCCACAGCTGAAACAGTTTTAAGATACGGTCCTGGCGCTTGCTGGTCTTTCTTGGGCGCCCTGGAGCCTTTTTGACAACAATGGAAGCTCTCTCCTTGAAGTTCTTGATGATGCGATAGATTGTTGACTGAGGTGCAATTTTTGTAGCTGCGATACTCTTCCCTGTTAGGCCATTTTTGTGCAGTGCAATGATGGCTGCACGTGTTTCTTTAGAGATAACCATGGTTAACTGAAGAGAAACAATGATACCAAGAACCAGCCTCCTTTTAAAGTGTCCAGTGATGTCATTCTTACTTAATCATGACTGATTGATCGCCAGCCCTGTCCTCATCAACACCCACACCTGTGTTAATGGATCAATCACTAAAACGATGTTAGCTGCTCCTTTTAAGGCAGGACTGCAATGATGTTGAAATGTGTTTTGGGGGTTAAAGTTCATTTTCTGGGCAAATATTGACTTTGCAAGTACAGTAATTGCTGTTAAGCTGATCACTCTTTGACATTCAGGAGTATATGCAAATTGCCATTACAAAAAATGAAGCAGTAAACTTTGGAAAAATTACTATTTGTCTCATTCTCAATACTTTTGGCCATGACTGTAATATATATATATATATATATATATATATATATATATATAGGGTTGTGTAGGATACTCCAAGTGCGGATATGACTTAAAAATTGTACAATGAAATTGTAAAATTCTGTATTATTTATTATATTGGGGTTGGTCACTTTATATAAAAAAATTCCAAAAGGGTGATAAAATGTAATGTTTGGCACATACAACTATAGATTACTTCCCCGGAGTTTGCCTTCTTCCTAAGGTGCGCCTGGAGGCCATGTTTCTCCCCAGGTAAGTTATACACCTCTACCCATCTACGTGATGTACAAGAAAAGATGATTCATCAGACCAGAACCCTTTCTTCTATTACTCTATGGTTCAGTTCTGATGCCCATATACCCTTGTAGGTGCTTTTGGCTGTAACCGGGTCAGCATGACAATGACCAGTGTGCATCTCCATATGTAATAAGCTGCAATACTTTATCCTGACATCTTTTCTTCATAGCCAAAACTTAATTTTTCAGCAATATGTGCCACAGTATTTCTTCTGCAGCACCGGACCAGCTGGGGCTACTGTACCTTTCGTTCCACACAAGTATCAATGAGCCTTGGGCGCCCATGACTCCGCCACCTGCTCACCGGATGTTCTACCCTGGTAGGCACTAACTATTGTATGCCAGGCACACCCCACAACACCTGCTGTTTTTGAGATCTTCTGACAACCCTCATGGGGGCACCTCTGACAAGGAGAATATTGAGATCTCTAGACATCATGATTTGTCCATTGAAAATGGAGCTGTTTAGGGAATAGAGCGCACAGAACATAGGGAAAAAAAACAGTGGAGGGGGAAAGAAATAATTTGAGGTGCTCACCTGGAGGGATTGTGAGAGTCACAGCTCCTAAACCAGGAGTAATATAACGCTAGCTGCCATCTATAAGAAATATCTTTTATGTATTCTTTTACCCTATGCACAAAATAAACGTTCATGCAAAACTATGAATTGGCAGCAGCGTGTGCAATGTCCTCAAGGGCCAACATACATACGCTGAAAGTAGATTTGCAAATAACATTTTTCGCTGTTGCCCGTTCCTGTGGCACCATTAATGTACTAGGCCTTAATGAGTTTGGTGACATAACGTCTTGTGATCGCTATTTTAACTCTCTAAGAACCAGGGAGTTTTTTATTTAAGCGCTTTTTGTGTTTATGGAGCTGACGTTTTTATTGATACCAATTTGGAGCACATATAACGTTTTGCTAGCTTTGTATTGGATTTTTTTTGTTAAGTGAGGTGACAAAGAACCCACAATTTTGGCATTTTGATTTTTTTTTTCTGCAATGTTTACCGTAAAGGTTAATTACCATAATTCCATACTTTGATACATCTGACTTTTACGGATGTGGCGATACCAAATGTTTTTTTTTCCGTTTCTTTGTTTTTAATAGGGAAAACGTGGGATAGTTAAAAATTATCTATTTTTTATATTTTGACTTTTTATTTTTTTTTCATTTTTTTTGTACCCATTAGTGGACTTAAACATGTGATCCTTGGATTGCTTATATATACTGTAATACCACAGTATTGCGGTATTTACTAGAAATCATGGTTGCCTATGGCACTCAGTCTGCTGTAAAAAGTACTAAGATGGGCCTTAAAGGTAAAGGCATTTTGCCCATAGCGGTAGACCACGTGGCCACTATGGCGCTCATTAGCTGGGAAAGCCTGATGCTACAGGGCTTTCTTCTTCCGCATATCATTCTTTGAAAGATGGCCTTTGTTCCTCATCATTCAGCCTGTACGTCTGTGCTCGAAGTCTCAGCACTGCAGGTGCAATGACGTCACTAGATCGGGCCCTCTGTGCGGAGTTTTTTTTTATTTTGGCAACAAGAAAAGCGTATACTGTGGGATCCATCATACATGATGTGGGGCGGCCATCATACTGTGTGAGCGAACTGTTGGGGGCCATCATACTGTGTGAGCGAACTGTGGAAGACATCATACTGTGTGTGTATATGTGTGGGGGGCTGTAAGAGCATCATACTGTGTGTGTGTGTGGGGGGGGGGAGTAGTGTAGGTGCATTATACTGGTGGGGTTTGCCATGGGGTCATCATGTTGTCCATGTAAGGACTACTGTGGGAGAAAATTATGACAGGAGATTCACTCCGAGGTATCGCACCGTGTGTGGAGGGCAGCATACTCTATGGGGTTTATTAAAATGGTATCAGTGTGTGCAAACAAGAGGAATCAGTAGCAGGGGCATTATTTCTGTGTCCAAGCCACAAAACATGTCCTCTCCCTGTATTTAAAAGTTGGAAAGTAGGCCCTTGTGTGACTGCATCAATATGTTTTAACCCTGCCTAGTCCATCAATATAGACTCTTGGTATGGGGCCCCATGATTTCTATGAACGCCTCTGCTTAAGCTGGCCCCCGGCTGCTGTGGTAACCCATCGATTAACAGCGCACATTCAAAATAGTTAACAGACACCATCAGCTTCTTGTGGAGTTCCTGAGCCACCTCCACACACGCAGGCTCCTTCTCAGGATGTTCATTCACATCCTAATGCGGTGAGAGGTTACATATAAAAATAAAATCCTAAAATCTTGGAATTTTTGCTTTGCCCACTAATACTCCATTTACACAGACAGATTAGTGGCAGTAAACCACCACTAACTGGTAAATATTTACTGATTGTCGGAGGTTTAGAAGCCTGTTTACACAGGAAAACCATGCTAAATGATGTGCGTTGAACGTTCAGAAGGCGTAAGCTTTGCAGCTCCTCAGAAGAATTTTTTATTTTTACCAGGAGACCTGGACCCCCCGTGGTCTAGAGGTCTCAGGGGGTCTCAGCGCTGCTGGGACCCCTGGCCCTCCCCTGGCGGATCTGCGTACCCCCTAAGGAGGTCCCCGCATAAGCCTGCCGGCCCCGGGGGATACAGGGTGCTCCCTGGCGGAGACGCACACTGCATCTAGGGGTCCCTGCGAGCTCCGCCGTGGGGGGAGCGAAGGGCCATGGCGTCACACATCCCTGGGGGTCCCTGTGGCGCTCAGCTGGGTAAGTGCCCTGTGTGTGTGTGTGTGTTACTGTCTTATGGTGACTGCACCTTTTGTCTTTTCAGGCAGAGGTGTAATACTGGAGAATGCACATCACCGCTGCTGTTAGCAGGGGAGCGGGTCAGAGGAGCGCGGGCTCCGTTAGTGTAACGGGGGGGCGTGGCTTATGTTCTTGGCTGCCTGCCATCGTCTGTGCAGACAGGAAGCGCCTGGAAAGCGCGCGCTGGGCAGTCCCCGCCCCCCTCCTGCCTTCCTTCTCTTCGGCTCTGCAAACGGCCATTGCCTCACGTAGCTCAGCGCTGTCCTCTCCCTCCCCCCTGCTCTCCGCTCTCACACACAGGCTCCAGGAAGCTGGTGAGTCATCTGTTTGTCTCATCTCTACAGCACAGAACGCTGCTGTCTTCTCTGCTGCATGCACACCTTAGTCCTTTTAAGGCAAGGTGCATTGCGTGTTCAGCAGCATTAACCCCTTCTGGCCATCATCAGAAAACCTTTTTTCTGCAATGCTGGGGTAGCTTTTCTCCCTCTAAGGAGAATCTTTAACCCTTCAGTGCTTGGTAAATTGTTTTGTGGGAACAGGCTGTGATAGCAGGATCTCACTTCCCCGGTTACTGTGCTCTTGTAAGGGGTTATTACTGCTCTTTCCGCGACGCTCGCTACTGAGTAGGGGGCATGTCGGATCAGGGTCCAGGCGGCGGGGACCTCTCTCCCGGCCCGCTTCAGGATCGGTCACGCGTATCTGATATGCCGGGGTTGACTGCGTCAGGTTCGTCTCTGGTCAGGGGCCTCAGTGATGTTAAAGCGCTCACTCGCTCCATTGACAGTCTGTCTGACCTCCTGGGTCACTGGGTATCAGCTAAGTCCCTACCGGCGCGGGGCAAGAAGCGCCACAGGCCTGTGGTGGCGCTGTCTCCTCCGCGCAGCGCATCAAAGGCTTCGGATTCACCGACAAGCTCTGCTGGTGAGATCTCCGATTCTGATGAAGAGGATCGGCAGGGTCGCTCGGCTTCGCTTTCAGGCCACGTGGATGCTCTTATTGGAGCCATGCGGGAAGTGTTATAGCTGTCTGAAGAGGTGACGAGGCCGGGCAAGTCGGCCCGGCTGTATCAGGAGTCGCGTCGGGCTCGTTCGACACTGCCAGCGCATGATGAACTTAACGAGGCGGTGGAGAGAGAATGCCTGTGTCCGGATAAGCGCTTCCAAGGGATGCGGTTTTTTGATGCCCTGTATCCCTGCTCCACAGAGACGATCGCTAATTGGGTCCCCTCTCCTGAAGTGGACGTGCCATTGTCTCAGCTGAGCAAATCTTCTTTGCTTCCGGTTAAAGGGAAGGCGAGTCTACAGGATCCGCTGGACAGAAGGACGGAGTTAGCGGCGAAGTCCATCTACGAGGCCGTGGGTCATGGATTCCGAGCGGCCTTGGGGGCCATGTGGGGACAGCCTGTACATCTAGTGCACTAGTTAGGCGTTGGGCCAGATGGTGATGCTGAGCAGTGTCTGCCCTGGCTGGACCAGAATGGGAGACCACAGAATCCACAGATGATTCTGACCCAATTTCATGCCCAGCACATGCCTGACACCTAACATTATACTGGTGAGGCTTCCCTGAGATGGTTGGATCAGCTGCGGTCAGCATGGCAAGATGGGACTCCGCTGTCTGACGTGGAAAGGCTCTTCCAGCTGTTGGAAGAGGTGGCCCGATATAGCAGAGACGCAGTGCTGGATACTACTTTGTTTCTGTCCAGGGCTCAAGCCTCGGCCGTCACAGTCAGTAGAGCACTGTGGCTCAAACAGTGGACTGGAGACGCAGTATCCAAACAAGGTTTGCTTACTCTGGCGTACAAGGGCGGTCTGCTTTTTGGTTCGGACCTCACGGAGCTGATTGCTAAGGCCAAGGATGTGGCTTTGCCACAGCGGAAAGCAGCGGCCTCTACGTCTGACAGGTCAAGTGCCGGTAGTGGTCGTCGGTCCTTTCGACCCAGGGGACGATTCGATCAGCCCTCTTGGAGATTGGGTCGTCCCTCGTCTTCCGGTAAGAAGTCCACCCAGAAATCCCGTACTCCCTGGAAACAGCATTTCCGTCGGGACAAAAGGGAGGCTGACAAAAAGCCCGCTAAGGCGGACTGACGCCAGGATCCCTCTCGAGGGCTCTCGGGTGGGAGGTCGGCTGCTACAATTTGGGTCGGTTTGGGCGTCCCACGAATCGGACGCCTGGGTGACACGGGTTGTGTCAGCGGGCTATTTCATAGAGTTTCACTCTCTACCCCCGGACAGGTTTCGTCAGTCTCGCATCCCGTCAGTGCCCAAGCTGGCTGCTGCTCTGCTGCGGGAGGTCAACTCTCTTCTGCAGCAGGGTGTAGTGGTTCCGTTTCCGCCGGAGGACCGGGGAAGGGGGTTTTTACTCTAACCTTTTTGTGGTCCCCAAAAAAGGAGGACAAGTTTCATCCCATTCTTGACCTCAAGGATTTGAATCTTCATGTCCGAATCCGGAAATTCCGTATGGAGTCTCTTCGCTCCGTCGTGGCGGCCTTGTCGCAGTACGATTTTTTGGTGTCGATCGACATCCGCGACGCCTATTTGCATGTCCCTGTTGGCAGGGCTCACCAGTGCTTCCTGCGTTTCGCCGTAGGGCAGGCCCATTACCAATTTGTGGCCCTACCTTTCGGGTTGGTCTCGGCGCCCAGGGTTTTTACAAAGGTTCTGGCGCCGCTCATGGCGCTCCTTCGAAAGCAAGGAGTTCCGATTCTCCCCTACCTGGACGACCTGTTAATTGTGGCGCCCACAGCGGAGGAGGCAGTGACAGCTCGCGATCTCTCCCTTCAGCACCTGGAAGACTTCGGGTGGCTGGTCAATTGGAAGAAGTCGTCATTGGAGCCGTCGCAGTCAATCCTGTTCTTGGGGATGCATTTCGACACCGTACGGGCAGTGGTGTCCCTCCCTCCGGACAAACAAGCGAACCTTCGTCACCACGTCCAGGCTATGAGGTCGGTGAGGGCGATGTCCCTTCGGAAGTGCATGCGCCTTCTGGGTCTGATGGTGGCAGCAATGGAAGCGGTGCCGTTTGCACAATTTCATTCCCGGGATCTCCAAGATCTTATTCTGACCCGTTGGGACCGATCGCCGACTTCGCTGGATCGCTGTGTCGTCATCTCCCGCAGGGTGCGAGAGTCTCTTGGATGGTGGTTACGTCTGGAGGCTCTATCCCTGGGGAAATCCCTTCTTCTCCCACGGTGGTGTCACGGGTGTGTTGCCACGAAGATCGTCACGAGTACACAGCCTGACTTCTCGCAGCTTTTCATTCAGACTTACAGAGCGGATCGTGGTGTTTGGAGTTGCTGAGATAAGTGTATTTGGAAGTGTGTTTTCCCTTTCCTCGCTTTATCAATTATCTCGTAGTTTCCCTGGGGCCGGGAATACGGACGACCCGATTCCTATTCTTCAGGAGGGGGTGGTGGTTTCGGCAGTATGCTCTGAGCTGGAGGAGGAGATATTGGAGGCTCAGGGAGACGCCCCTGTTGGACCTCCAGGGAGACTGTTCGTTCCAGATCAGTTGCGACAAAAGGTGATCGAGGCACACCATAACTCAGTTTTTGCAGGACACCCGGGGAGTAAAGCAACTGTGGATCTCCTCTCGCGTCGGTTTTGGTGGCCTAACTTACATAAAGAGGTGGTAACTTTTGTCGCGTCCTGTGGGGTTTGTGCGCGCTCTAAGACCTCACATACCCGTCCGTCTGGGGCCCTCTTACCTTTGAAGATCCCGGAGCGTCCTTGGACTCATCTGTCTATGGACTTTATTACTGACCTCCCTCCGTCTTCGGGTAAAACGGTCATACTCGTTGTAGTGGACAGGTTCAGCAAGATGGCACATTTTATCGCTCTTCCGGCTCTCCCTAATGCTAAAACTCTTGCGCAGGTGTTCATTGGGGAGATTGTGAGGCTTCACGGGGTACCCTCCGAGGTGGTGTCTGATCGGGGGTCTCAGTTTGTGTCCAAGTTCTGGAAGGCGTTTTGTGCACGGCGGGGGATGCATTTGTCATTCTCGTCGGCTTTTCATCCTCAGACCAATGGTCAGACGGAACGTATGAACCAGAGCTTGGAGACATATCTTCGGTGTTTTGTGTCAGAGAACCAGGAGGATTGGGCTTCTTTCCTACCTCTGGCAGAGTTTGCTCTCAATAATAGGCGGAGCGAGTCCACTGGTAAGTCCCCGTTTTTTGGGGCATATGGTTTTCACCCCCAGTTTTGTACTTTCAGTAGGGGGGGCTCTTCGGGGGTTCCGGAGGAGGAACGATTTTCCTCATCTCTCGCTTCAGTATGGAGAGGGGTGCTGAAGAATTTGAATACTATGGGGAACCGATACAAACGTATGGCTGATAGGAGGAGAGTGTCTGGTCCGGACCTAAGTGTGAACGATCAGGTATGGTTGTCTACCAGGAATATTAAACTTAAGGTTCCCTCCTGGAAACTGGGTCCCAGGTTCATCGGGCCGTACAGAATCAGTTCTGTTATTAATCCGGTGGCATTCCGTCTTGACCTCCCCCCTACGTTTAAAATTCACAACGTGTTTCACAGATCATTGCTTAAGAGGTATGTGGCGCCGGTGGTACCGTCACCTTTACCTCCCCCTCCTGTGGTTGTCAATGGTAACTTGGAGTTCCAGGTATCGAGGGTCATTGATTCACGCTTTAATCGCCGGTCCCTTCAGTACTTGGTTCATTGGAAGGGGTATGGTCCTGAGGAGAGGATGTGGGTTCCTGCGTCGGATATTAACGCAGACCGATTAGTTCGGGCCTTCCACACGACTCACCCGGATAAACCTGGCCCTGAGGGTCCAGAGGCCCCTCGTAGAAGGGGGGGTACTGTCACGGGTGTGTTGCCACGAAGATCGTCACGAGTACACAGCCTGACTTCTCGCAGCTTTTCATTCAGACTTACAGAGCGGATCGTGGTGTTTGGAGTTGCTGAGATAAGTGTATTTGGAAGTGTGTTTTCCCTTTCCTCGCTTTATCATTTATCTCCTTTCCCGTTGGTGTTCCCTCTGTTGTAGTTGTTTAGAAGTTGTATGCAAGGTGGTTTTGGTTTTTCCCTTGTACTGTCTCGTTCGTCTAAATACTGTGTGTGGGCATATTATTTCTGGTTCCCTATTGTTGTGATCGGGGTCCTTCTCAGGACTAGATTACTTAGGTGCAGGGATCCTCAGAAGGTAGGGGTTACGCTGGCGGCCTGGACCTCTG
This sequence comes from Phyllobates terribilis, assembly GCF_046119375.1. Classification (NCBI taxonomy): domain Eukaryota; kingdom Metazoa; phylum Chordata; class Amphibia; order Anura; family Dendrobatidae; genus Phyllobates; species Phyllobates terribilis. The sequence goes on from NW_027362895.1 coordinate 918,228, forward strand.
TACCTTTAACAGTACCTCCAGGATGAGGGATTAGTCAGGGCCCCAGCTTAGGGTCAGCTTAGGCCCCCTACCTCCAGTATTCTGTGACAGTGTGACAGGTGGTCGGTGATTACCACCGATGCCAGCCTGACTGGCTGGGGGGGGGTTTGGAACGACCTCTGGGTTCAGGAGGTCTGGTCGTCAGAGGAGTCGTCTCTGCCAATCAACATTCTGGAGTTGAGAGCAATATTTCTCTGCCTCCGACAATGCACGGTCCCTTTGAGCGGTCTGCCGGTCCGGATTCAGACGGACAATGCGACAGCTGTCGCGTATATCAACCATCAGGGCGGGACGAGGAGTTCCAGACTCATGATGGAGGTCTCTCGGATCCTGCTTTGGACCGAGTTCAGGGTTCCAGTCATCTCCGCGTTTCACATCCCGGGTGTGCTGAATATCTCGGCGGACTTCCTCAGTCGCGAGCGGGTAGATCCCGGAGAATAGAGTCTTCATCCGGAGGTTTTTACTCTGCTGTGCTCCCGTTGGGGGACTCCTCAAGTGGACTTGATGGCATCCAGGCTGAACGCCAAGATTCCGACAATCATGTCCAGGTACAGGGACCCGGAGGCTGTGGCGGTAGATGCTCTAGTGGCCCCGTGGGACCAGTTCGAGCTGATCTATGTGTTTCCGCCGGTATCCTTACTTCCTCTGGTGATCAGGCGGATCAATCTCGAACGAGTATCGGCGATTTTGGTGGCGCCGGATTGGCCGCGGAGGGTGTGGTATTCAACGCTGGTGTCTCTTCTGGCAGCGCCTCCGTTTCCACTGCCTCTTCGCCCGGACCTGTTAACTCAAGGGCCCATTCGTCATCCGGACCTGAAGTCACTTCGTTTGACGGCGTGGCTCTTGAGACCGAAATCTTGACCCGTCGTGGGTTTTCGTCCTAGGTCATTGCCATCTTGCGGGCGGCCAGAGGTCCAGCTACGACTAGTATTTATCACAGAACTTGGGAGGCCTTCTATTCATGGTGTTCTGGATCGTTAAGGAACCCGAGGGTTTTTTCCATTCCCAACTTCTTGGCCTTTCTGCAATGTGGTCTGGTCAAGGGTCTAGCAGTTAGTACCTTGCGGGGTCAGGTCTCTGCACTATCCGGGCTTTTTCGGAAGGCTATTGCCTCACGCAGGGATGTGCGTTCATTTTTTCGCGGGGTTGCACATCAGTTTCCGCCTCGGAGGGCGGTTGTGGCTCCTTGGCGGCTCAATTTAGTTTTGGAGGCTCTTCAGCATGGGCCGTTTGAGCCTATGGATTCAGCTACGCTTTACTTGCTTTCTTGGAAGGTGGCCTTCCTGGTGGCGGTCACCTCTTTAAGAAGGGTTTCGGAGTTGGCGGCACTGTCTTGCTCGCCCCCTTTTTTGGAATTCCACCCGGATCGTGTGGCGCTTCGTACCCGTGGAGATTTTTTACCTAAAGTGGTGTCGCGTTTTCCACCTCAATCAGGACATCCTGTTGCCTTCCCTCTGTCCGAAACCAAAGAGTCTGAAGGAGCGGGCCTTGCACTCGTTTGATTTGGTGCGGGCATTGAAGTTCTATCTTTCAATCACGCAAGGGTTTCGAAAATCAGATTCTCTGTTTGTGATTCCTGCTGGTCGTCGCCGTGGTCAGCGGGCTTCCAAGGACACTATAGCTCGGTGGATATGTTCGGCTATCCTGGAGGCGTACCGGCTCAAGGGCGAGCCTTGTCCGGTTAAGGTTCAAGCTCATTCCACGAGAGCTGTTGGTTCGTCGTGGGCTTTTCGTCAGGGGGCTTCGGCAGCGCAGCTCTGCCGGGCGGCTACCTGGTGCTCCGTTCACACTTTTACTAAATTTTATAAAGTGAACGTGAGTGCTTCCGCCAATGCGGCCTTGGGACGCAGGGTCCTGCAGGCGGCAGTGGTTTAGGTTATCTCTTTATTTTTTGTTCGGCGCTTGTTGCGCACTTGCCTAAGTTGTTGGGGTGTTGGCGATCCTGCCACTGTTTCCCACCCTTGAGTTTTGGACTGCTTTGGGACTTCCCACTAGTAATGGATCTGTGTCTTCCTTCCTTCCCTTCTGCTGCTGAAAGACGGATTTTGGTAAGGCCTTACCTGTAAAATCCTTTTCAGCGAAGGAAGGAAGGGAGACACAGCACCCTCCCATGGCAGAAGTGTATTATGGTTTTTCTAGATGCGGCGCGACTCCCTCCTGATGGCGGTCATCTGGTCTGGGGTTGGCGCACTAGGGCTCTGTTCCAGCATTGCCAGCTCATCGCAGTTGTCAGGTCCAGTAAGTAGTGCCTGGGACTGTGTGTTTTCATGCTGTTATATACATAACCTGTTCTCTCACATTTATGAATTTTCAGAAGGGGTTGTGTTGTTCCCCTGGTGTTGTCTGCTCTTCCTTAGCTTGTGTACGGACTGGAGAACATGGGAGTAGGAGGAGCCTAAGCTGGAGGGGCCGGTTGTCACTTTTTCTAAATCTGAGGTGAACTATCCTGTGGGGCTCCGCCTACCCCCACTAGTAATGGATCTGTGTCTCCCTTCCTTCCTTCGCTGAAAAGGATTTTACAGGTAAGGTCTTACCAAAATCCGTCTTTTTCTCGTTTTACCCTATAGCCTATTTACACTCCACTTCTCAGCAGCTCTCGTTTATAATCTTTCAGTGTAAATGCATATTAAGTCTCAGCATTGGCTTACCCTGCCTGTTCTGTAGAGATTCTCAGCAGCCATCTTATTATCATCACAGACAGGATTAAAATAAAAGGTAACATCTTGTCATATAGATAATACAGGATCCACCATTCACAAAAGGCGATGGTCTCAGCTGACCTTCTCCCCCCTCTCTGCACAATGACCTCTGCACAGATCAGAGAGCATGCCTATAACCCAGTGAACATCCACAGTCTAAAGTGGTCCATATATCCACTGTAAGGCTTATCAGCTCAGGTAATATTGCCGCCTGATCATTTAGAGAGAATACAATTAGAAAAATCAGAAATTAAAAACCTATTGATAAAAAAGAATATAAATGTCTGGTTTTAATAATTACAGAAATTTCTAGCTGATATATTCCTTAACATGATCAACACTCGTATAAGACGTAGATAGTACTCGGACCTCACAAGTGACCGTGGTCAGATAGTATTTAATCTAAATCACAATTAGTCAGGAAGCAGGAAACCACTAGAATAAAATTCCGCAAGTACAACAAACGTGATTGTATATTATCATGTCGTCACTGAATTTTGGGTCTTCTATCCTTTGGATTACGAGCTCGGAGAGAATGAAGACACAGGACAGGATGTTTGTGTCTAAACATACTCTAAAAACTTTATTACAAAACACAGGGCTAATATACACCCTAAAGGCAGTTAACGGATTTGCCATATATGGTTCGATTATACAGTTTAGCTGAACAAGCGAAAAAAACTAGTTTCTGTATGCTTTAAAATATTTAATTAGACTTATCTAGTTAGCAAGGTCATTTCATCTTTCTGCAAGAACACATTATTGCTACAAGAAGAAACATCTGGCCAGGGAGAATCACGTTATCTTTTTAGCAAGGACACGCTATTGATACTAGAAGGAACATTTCAGCTTGCTGTTTTTTTACCTAAAATAACTGTCAGACTTATATAGCATAGATGGGGCCTTTAAACTTGAGGGACTCCATCTTCTGCTATAACATTCCATCCTTTTGTTCCTTCATTTATCAATACGAATTTCTATGTTTTCTTTTAGTACAATGCTGAATACACATTAAAAAAAGCTTAAAAACCAAATAAACCGCAAGACACATTAGCAAAACCTGTAAAATAGCTTGTACTATACCAGCCAACCACCCACCAATACCTTTAAACCAATTTGCGGGATTTAGAAAGGAAAATCTCTGTGTGGAATTATTGGCCAAAGTATCTGAACAGTTCACTCAAAAGTTTATCTCTTCCCATGAGACTGGGACAGCGAGAAAGGGTATGCTAGTGGACGTCACAGGGGCATGTGTACATATCCAACAATTAGCAATGGTCTGGTTTTGCTCCTTTAGTCCATCGATTAGAGCAAGATGGTGTCTAATGAATCTATTGTCGTCTCCATCCATGGTGCCTAACCTAGTCCATGCACCTGTGGTCGCAAGAATGCAGGTAAGTATAAACAATGTCATCAGTCTTTGTCCGCTGGTTCTCCTAGTATCTTTTTGCAATGGGACGCGTGGATCCAGGTCTCTTTTCCCTCTAACTTAACGGCTGTGCTTGTGGTCAGCAGAACTTGAAAGGGTCCATCAAACCGTGGATCTAGGCTTTTCCTCACGTGTCTTTTTATAACCACCCAGTCTCCAGGTTGCAGCGTATGGCTGCTAGAGTCTTGATCTGGATCTGGAAGAGAACTGAAGACATTATCATGTACTTGCTTAATCTTTTTGTGTAAAGTCCTCACATAGGAACTTAGCACATGGTTGTTCATTTCTAATGCTTGCGGATAGAAACACCCTAGGCTGGGTACGTTGCCAAACAATATCTCATATGGCGAGAGTCCAGTCTTTCTATTAGGCGTGTATCTTACTGAAAACAGAGCAAGTGGTAAACAGTCCGGCCATGGTTTTCCTGTCTCAGCCATGGCTTTCTGAATTTTTAATTTCAATGTCCCATTCAGTCTTTCCACTTTACCACTACTTTGTGGGTGATATGGGGTATGGAATGCTTGTTGAATTCCTAGAGCTGACATGACTTCATTCATTATTTCACCTGTGAAGTGTGTACCTCTGTCACTCTCAATTACCTCTGGTACCCCATACCTGCAGACCACCTCCGCAAGCAGTTTCTTTGCCGTTGCCGCAGCCGTGGCTTTGGCAATCGGGAAAGCCTCTGGCCATCCTGAGAACAAATCAATACAAACCAACACATATTCCCATGATCCTGACTTTGGCAGCTGAATATAATCAATTTGCAGTCTCTCGAATGGATGGAGGGGACGGGGTGTGTGTTTGGGTGGTGTTTTAACTACTCTACCCTGATTATGTGTAGCACATATCATGCACCCTTGTACCAGGTTTTCAATACAGGTGGAGAATCCTGGTGCCACCCAATGTTTCTGCATCACACTCATCACATCCGTTTTAGATTGGTGTGTCGGCCCATGTAGTATCTGGGCAGCTGCTGGGTACAGTGCCCTTGGAAGTCATCGTCGTGTCCCTTTCCCCCATACCCCATTTGCTTCATTCAGGCATGCACCTTCCTTTAACCACTTATCAACCTCCTCCTTTTGAGCCTGAGCCTGCATTTGGGATAAGATGTCCTCCGACACAAAGGGGTTTTTAGGGGCACTTAACTGACGTACTGTTGACCCTTGTTGCGGCTTACAGGCTGCTGTTTTTGCCGCTGCATCTGCCATCGCATTTCCTCTGCTTACCTGGTCGGTGCGTCTGGTATGTGCTCTTACCTTTATGACAGCTACTTGTTTAGGTAGTTGTAGCGCATCAATTAACTGCTGGACCGCATCAGCATTCTTAATGGGGTGTCCTGCTGCCGTCAGGAAACCTCTTGACTTCCATATTGGACCAAAATCATGCGATATACCGAATGCGTACCTAGAATCTGTGTAAATGTTAACAATACTATCTTCCGCTAGTTTACAGGCCTCGGTTAGGGCCCTAAGTTCAGCTTCTTGAGCCGACTGGTGTGGGAGCATTGGTTCTGCCTTGATTACTGCATTGAGGGAGACAACTGCATATCCAGTATGGAAGGTACCTGAATCGTACTGATGACGGGATCCATCTACAAAAAATTCAAAATCTGCATTTTGTAATTCATGTTCAAATCCAGTAGGTAAACCTGCCGTTTCTTGTGCCATCATTTGTACACAGTCATGAGGAACTTCCTCTCTTGGATCTTCCTTAAAAAGCACAGTACCTGACTCCTCCTTTAAATCCGAGAGAGGTAACAAAGTTGCTGGATTCAGGGTAGTACACCTCTGTAAAGAAACATTGGGAGGCATTAACAGTGCACATTGTAACCTGAGATGACGTGCTGCTGAGAGGTGAGCGGGTTGCACTTGATTCAATACAGTGTAGACATCATGAGGTGTTAGAACGGTGAGCGGGTGGTCAAGAACAATGTCTGCGGATTTATGGAGTAATAGTCCAACAGCATGCAGAGCACGTACACAGGATGGTGCACCTCTGGCTACCGCATCCAATCTGCCACGAAAGTAGGCAACAGGTCTCTGATTATCACCGTGTGTTTGAGTTAAAACTCCTGCTGCATGTCCAGCTTGTTCATGAAGGTACAGAGTAAATGGGAGCTCATAATTAGGGGTACCCAAAGCTGGAGCGGCCAAAATACGGTTCTTGAGAGAATAAAAACAGTCTATTGCCTCTGATGTTAGTACAAAAGGTGTTGGGGTAAGACAGTCATAGAGGGGCTGCATTAAAACAGAGATGGCATGAATCCACTGTCTGCAATAGGAAACAAGTCCAAGAAAAGTTCTGAGGGCTGCAACATTAATGGGGACGGTGAATGCCTGTACTGCTTGTTTGCGTGCATTTGTTAAATGACGAGCTCCTGGTGTAATGCAATGTCCCAAAAAGGTGACTGAAGATTTACAAAACTGAAGCTTATCTTTCGATGCCTTGCAGCCAGCGTGATAGAGAAACAACATAAGCGATATAGTTGCACTATGACATTGTTTCCTGGAGGGGGCACAAATGAGCAGGTCATCGACATATTGCAGAACAACGATATGTGGTTCAGACCATCCCTCCAGTATTTCCTGCAGGCTTGCAGTGTACATTGTGGGTGAATTCTGGGCACCCTGTGGCAACACTGTCCATGTATATTGACTACCCTGGAATGTGAAAGCAAACAGGTACTGGCAGTCAGGATGTAATGGTACACTGAAAAATGCATTTGCCAAATAAACCACTGAAAAGCAAAGAGAATTAGAAGGTATCTGTGACAGAAGAGTATGCGGGTTGGGCACAACTGGTGTTAGAAGTTCTGTGGCTTTGTTAACCAACCGGAGGTCATGGACCATTCTATATGCGGCTGGTTGTCCTGGCACGCTCTTTTTCTTTACTGGGAACAGGGGAGTGTTGCAAGGGGACTGGGTTTTGACTAGGACTCCTCTCTGTAGTAATTTTTGGACCTGCTGGGCTATGGCATTCTCCTGAGCCGAGCTAAGGGGATACTGCTTCTGTTGAGGCAAGATGGCTCCTGGTTTTAATTTCACCATTACTGGTTGAACTCTTAACCTACCAACATCTGTTTTGCCTGAGGCCCAAAAATCATGTGGTACAGCCTGCTCCAATATCGGGGGAAACTCATTTGTCTCTTCTATGCTGGCAATATCTAGTGACATAATTTTGCAAAGGGTACTTGGTTTTAAACCTGGGGTCATGGTGACAGTGCCATCGGGATGATACTCAATATGTGCTTGTAATTGGGACAACACATCATTTCCCAAAAGGTTACATTGGCCTCGGGGCGATACCATGAGCTGGCTATGTACAGTAGCTCCTTGAATTTGCAGGGGAATTCTTTTAGTGACAGGAAGCAGGACAGACGGGGAATTGAAGGGGGTGGCAATGACATGATGTGAAAAATCAGTGTCAGTATATGGCCAATCACCTTGCGTAATTACTGAATTGTCGGCCCCCGTATCTACTTGGAAATCGATTTCATGTCCCCCTGGTAGGTTCACCTGCACTATACAACTGGGAGTTGGGGGTAAGGAGATGAGGGGGTTCATGTGCAAGCTCCCCTCATCCTATGGGGGCGTTGTTTGGTCGGCTGGAGGACCCGTACTCTGAGCATTTGGATACGGGTTGGTCCTACAGTTCTTTCTAAAATGTCCTGGCTTTTTACATCCGTAACATAGTCTCTGTCCTTCTCCTTCAGTCTGTCCTCTGCCTCTGTTGTTTCTGGGGGTCGTCTCTACTATATGTATTCTGGCAGCTCTTTTTGCCTGCGCTATGTCATGCTGTGCCCCCTGAGCTATTCTAGCTAAATCTTCTGCCTTCACTGATCTCCAGTCCGGTCTACTTGCTTTTACCTTCTCTGCAATCTCTTTCTTTAGTCCATTCATGAAAGCACTTGCTAATACCCTCTCACTAGTCTTATTCCCGGGGTTGAACCCCATTTCTGACCAGGTTTTCTTTAGTGCATAGAAATAATCCTTAGGATCTTCCTCCTTTCACTGCACTCTATCTTCTAGTGTAACTTGCTTTTCTGCTTGCCTGTCTTGACATGCTTTTACCAACGCTGCTGCGAATAGGACTCCAGCTGCTGCATCATTAGATTCTGCATCTACGGGTCCGGTCCTATTGGCATACTGTTTTTTTGTCTCATCTATCAACCTATCATAGCGGGCTTCATCTGCCAATTTTCCCTTAATTACCCCCTGCAGATCTATTCTAGTGGCATGATACGTATCCTGTATGGTGGTGATCATTCTAGCAAAACCCATAGGGGACTGGGACGGATCTGGCAGCTGGGAGATCAGTGCCAACTGCTCTGAAGGACTCCATGGTCTATACATTAACATTGTACGAGCTTCCTGACCTGGAACCACTGCATCCCCCCTGCTGCTGCTGCTGCTGGTGCTCCTGGCACAACTACCGTCCTCATTGGGAATAGACTAGCTGGGTGGGGTCTCGGTCCTCCACATGCCACACAGATGTCTACTGTCAAGGGGTTCTGTTGTCCACATCTGGGGCAAACCCAACATTTAGGTTCCTGGGAATTCTGGTACTGGGGTGGGGGTGACGTCGGGAGCGGACAGGGAGGAAAATCTGTCATTCCAGTTTTTGTCAGTCTGTAACGTCCGTCTCCTAATTCTTCAATTTTTCCTTCAAAATAAGCGCATGCATTCATCCATACATCTACTGTCTTCAACAGACCCTTATCTTTCAACCATCCATGATAGGAGTTAAAGAAGGATTTCCATTTCTCTCCATTCATCTCTCCATTCTCATTCATTCCCGCTTTACACAATATTTTGTCAATTCCAATCAGTGCCTGTTTCCCTTCTCTGCGTACCACTAAGTCTTTGGCTATAATGCCTTCCTTGGCATTTTGGTTCCCCATTTTTTTCGGTTCTCCTCACCTAGAAGAGACTCCTCAGTCACTTAGACAATGGGCCACAAAGGTTTCTGAACCATTCCACTACTAGCCTCTCTAGGACTTATACGCCAACCAGAAAAACAGACCAAAAACATCAATCCCGGGACACATCCACAACACAATCATCGGATCCATACTTTCATTAAATTCTCCAAAGGATAGAAGGCAGGACTGTCAATTTATCTGAGGGATTCTACTGGTTCAAAGGGACCTGAGCCAGACAACAATCTGTTGAATTACCTGGGGAGCCGACCGCTCGGGGGTGAGGGAGTCTCTTCTATGCAGTGATATAATTAGGTAGAATATAACAGTTATTCTTACCTCAGCGCTGTATATATCACCAACAGAGAGCTTCACTCGTCCCACGTCTCGGACCGGTCGAGCACCCTTGGGTAAATTAACTCAAGGTCCCTGTTCGAGGCGCCAGCTGTCGTCACTGAATTTTGGGTCTTCTATCCTTTGGATTACGAGCTCGGAGAGAATGAAGACACAGGACAGGATGTTTGTGTCTAAACATACTCTAAAAACTTTATTACAAAACACAGGGCTAATATACACCCTAAAGGCAGGAAACGGATTTGCCATATATGGTTCGATTATACAGTTTAGCTGAACAAGTGAAAAAAACTAGTTTCTGTATGCTTTAAAATATTTAATTAGACTTATCTAGTTAGCAAGGTCATTTCATCTTTCTGCAAGAACACATTATTACTACAAGAAGAAACATCTGGCCAGGGAGAATCACGTTATCTTTTTAGCAAGGACACGCTATTGATACAAGAAGGAACATTTCAGCTTGCTGTTTTTTTACCTAAAATAACTGTCAGACTTATATAGCATAGATGGGGCCTTTAAACTTGAGGGACTCCATCTTCTGCTATAACAATCATTAGGCTATATTTAGTAGCTTTACCGAGAATTCTATAATAAAGGCTCAGTGGTCAATGTTCTCGTGTATAAAACATTCACATAACATAAAAATAAGTAACAATGCATAACACTGACGTGGTAAATATAAAGCTTCCTCCTAAAAGGAAAACCCCACGCGGGGAGAGGACCACATCTGAAGACTCGACAATGACACATTATGATGGAATGATCATCTCGGAGCTTCTCCTGCTGAGCCTTCACCTCTTTCCAGGACATCGAGGAAAAAAAGAAAATACCTGACTATTCAAGGAACCATTCCTGAATAATTCTTAGTATTCTGGGATATTTGGCTGCATCCGTTCTTTATGGAAATAAGGATCTACAAAAGCCAAACTGTTGTAAAATGCAGCAAATGTTCTATTGTGTGGTATACTGGGATCTACGGGGGCTTCAAACTCTGGGGTGACCATTATAAAGCAGCACAGAGCCCATTGTATAAACTCTACTGGTATATTTAGCTGTATTAGAACCAAAATATCTAACTGAAGGCCCACCATACATATTAGACTAATGTTGACCTATCCCACCGATATTGACAGATTCAGCTGAAACTCAAATGTGTATGGGGGCCCAGACAACTGATTGTTGGGGAAGTTAAAGGGGTATTCCTATCTCCAAGATCCTATCCCAATATGTAGTAGGTGTAATAATAATATTAGCAAATACCTCCAATTAGAAATGTAGTATAGTCCTTCTGATTAGCAATGTTGCTTACCCCATGTGCAAGGCATTGCAGTAGCTTAGGCATCCATGGTTACGACCACACATAGTTACGCTTAGTGGTCGTAACAATGAATACCTAAGCTACTGCAATGCCCTGCACATGGGGTAAGTGACATAGCTAGTCAGAAGAACTATCCCACATTTATAATTGTAGGTATTTGCTAATATTATTACACCTACTACATATTGGGATAGGATTTTGGAGATGAGAATACCTCTAAAGTGTCCGACATGTCCGATTTTGAACTATTGATCCTTCTGTTTCCCTGGAGATAGCTTATCACCAAAGATGTAGGACTGCGGTTCTCTTATAGAGAACACAGAGACACTCGGCTGAAGTACTCTTGTGTATGGGACAACGCTTTACTGTTGGAATTGCTGTGGCATATGAGAGGAGACTGACTATGAGCATCACTATCACGGTGAAAATATTTAGGATTTTTAAAGTCCTAATTTTAGGAGGTCCAAGTCCTAAAAAAATATTCTTAACCAGGAACAATGTATTATTTAGAAAAAGACTCATCCATCGCCTGATTGGATTGTTTATAGTCATCTCATCTGCCCATGTAAACAGGACGTGCTGCCGACAATAAGCAACCATCTTGGTACACTTTGTATCGGCCCTTTTGAAAAGGCTTTATATGAGCACCGGTGGACTTGTTAGTGGGGCTGTGGCCTGACGCTGATGATTGGCCACACTATCTATCAGTATTCGGTCAGTATTTTTTCTCAGGAGTGGGAGCCAAAACCAGGTGAGGAACAATCAGAGAAACGGTCTAATAGAAACAAGTCACCAATTCTGCATTTATCACCCACTCCTGGTTTTGGCTCCCACTCCTGAGAAAAAATACTGACCGATTACTGATAGTGGGGCCGTGGCCTCAGGCCACAAGTCCACAGTGCATGACCGTGCTCATTCATGTGTATTTGTACATGTGAGATCTGAAATGAACGTGAACGACTGTGACCTGTTTGGTGAGATAAAGGTTACTGACGCACTTGATCTAAACTTAGTCCCGCAGTCCGGCTTCACCCATTTTTTTCCTACAGATCATATTACCTGAACTTATCATGTGTCTTCCCAGGCTGTAAACAGAGAGGAGGCAGTACATTGTAAAGACGAGGCCTACAGCGTCCAAAGCCCAAACCTGAGAAGCCAACAACTAATCTGTCATGTGTACAAATACATTCCACCCCTCTGTTATCCTGATCAGAGAAGGAGCTCACATGGCTCATTACAGGACGGGACGGAAATTCTCTTAAAGTGATCTACACCTCCGACATTAAATGTGACGATACGTTTCTAATGTTTAGACGGAGTGAGCCGTCTTTCTTTTTGACGAAGAAGAAGCCTGCTCCCGCCGGGGAGGTAGATTTCCGGATAAATCCCCGGGCCAGATTCTCCTCAATATATTCAGACATGGACCGGGTCTCAGCAGCGGACAAAGGGTAAAAACGCCCACGGGGAGGAGTAGCGCCAGGTATCAGGTCGATTGGGCAATCGTATGGTCTATGAGGGGGTAATGTCTCTGCTTCTCTTTTATTAAAGACATCCGCATAAGACCAATAGGGAACCTGTAGGCCGGGTAGATTGGCTGGGGTAGGAGAAGGACAGGCAGGAAGAACGGGAACTAAACAAGTCTTATGGCAGTCCTCTCCCCAGCGAAGGACTTCTCCGGTCTGCCAATCAAGCACGGGTGCATGTTTCTGGAGCCAAGGTAGGCCTAGCAAGAGGGCGTGAGAGAGTCCAGGCAGAACATGGAAGAAGATGCTCTCAGAGTGCAGCATTCCCACCTGCAGAGTTATGGATTAGGTGATGAGTTGAATGGGATGCGGTAAGAGACCCCCATCCACGGAGGCGACAGATAAGGGTACAGCCAGGGGTTTGGTGGGAATGTGGTATTTCTCTACCAGGGATAGAGAAATGAGATTTCCGGCAGCTCCAGAGTCAAGTTGAGCTAGTTCACAGAAACTGTTCTCCCCGCAGATGATAGAGACCGACAGCATCAGAGATGGAGAGGGTTTACTCTTGTCTAGGACGACCTCTCTGAGCGATCCTAGACACAGGCGTTTCCCGACCTCTCCGGGCAGGAACGGATCCGGTGCTCCTTACTGCCACAGTAGAAGCAGCTCCTCTCGGCACGGCGTAATTCTTGACGGGTTTTGACCATCTTGGTCTGGTCGACCTGCATAGGCTCGGGTGAGTGCCCCTGAGGAGGAACGGAGGAAGTGACGGGTTTCTGAAAGGTAGGGGCAAGGCGTGGAAACCTCCTCTCACGGGTGACCTCTTTGGTGCGCTCCTGGAACCGGATGTCAATCCGGGTGGCGAGTGTTATTAAGTCGTCGAGAGTGGTAGGAATGTCCCGACCGGCGAGTTCATCTTTAATACGGCCGGACAGACTCTCCCAGAAGACGGACACCAGGGCGTCGTTATCCCAGGCAAGCTCCGAAGCAAGGGTACGGAACCGTATGGCATATTGGCCCACGGTGAGACTTCCTTGACGGAGGCGTAGCAGAGATGAGGCGGATGAGGTCTTCCGTCCTGGTTCGTCGAAGACTTTCCGGAAAGCCGTGAGAAAGGCTGGCAGGTTGGACACCAGGGAATCTCCTCTCTCCCATAGAGGATTTAGCCAAGCCAGCGCCTCCCCCGTGAGATGGGACATGATGAAGGCTACTTTGGCTCAGTCGGTGGAAAACTGATGTGCCAAAAGTTCGAAGTGCAGAGTGCACTGGTTAGTGAAGCCCCGTGCCTGACCGGGATCTCCGCCAAAACGAGGCGGGGCGGAGAGACGGGGACCGGGAAGGGATGCTATGGTATTGCTGTGCAGCGGCGGCGCCGGGGTAGTAAGTGTGCGAGTGGAAGCAGCTCCCGATGAGACAGTCAGTGTGTCCAGGCGAGAGTTAACACTACGCAGGTGACTCAGGATGGACTCCTGTTGGGACCTCTGACGGGAAAGTTCATGACATAGGTCCGAGAGCGAGGGAGCTTGGGTGCCACCGGGTTCCATGGCCTGAGCAAACTGTAACGGGTGTGGGAGGTGGAACCTCTGAGCTACTATACAAAGGGTAGTCCTTGTAAGGAAGCGGGTGGCTCCCAGGGAAGGCGGGTAGGTAGACACTGCAAGTGACAAGGACAGTCTCAGGGTAGAAGGGCAGGGCGGTCACAGCAAGTGACGGGGACAGTCTCTTGACAGGCGGGTGGTCACGGCAAGTGACGGGGACAGTCTCTTGACAGGCGGGTGGTCACGGCAAGTAACGGCTAAGCCTCCAGGTAGGCTAGCAGGCAGGTAGCAGGTGAGTGCTCCCAGGTGAGTGAGTAAGAGTCTCTGGACAGGCAGGTGGTCACAGCAAGTGACTGCTAAGCCTCCAGGTAGGCTAGCAGGCAGGTAGCAGGAGAGCGCTCCCAGGTGAGCGGGTGAGAGTCTCTGGACAGGCAGGTGGTCACAGCAAGTGACGGCTAAGCCTCCAGGTAGGCTAGCAGGGGGGTAGCAGGTAAGCACTCCCAGGTGAGCGCTCCCAGGTGAGCGGGTAAGAGTCTCTGGACAGGCAGGCAGGTATCTGGCAGGCAGTTCCTGGTCCGCAGGCGGACTGATCCATAGACAGACTGGCAGGTGCTGGTAGGCAGACTGTCGGACCACAGGATTGCAAGCAGGTAGACAGAAATCAGGCAGATATCAGGCAGGTATCAGGCAACGGGATCTGAGGGCTGAAGCAGAGTTGAAAGGCTTTGCAACAACAGAGCTCGGGCACCTCCATTTTGGAGGAGGTGCCTTATATATGGTGAGGTCCTCCGGCCATTGGCCGGGGACTCCTTAGGACGGCGCGCACGGCCCCTTTAAGAGAGAGGGAGCGCGCGCGCGCCCTAAGCACCTTGACCGGGAAGCAGCGTGCGCTGCCAGCAGAGCGGGAGGAAGACGCCGGGCACGGAGCGGAGAGGTGAGGGGAACGGCGTCCCAGCCTAGCAGGAGGCAGGGACGCCGACGCTACAGTCGTCACGTGATTGTAGCAGCCGTCACGTGATTGTGGCAGCCGTCATGTGATTGTGGCAGCCGTCACATGATTGTGGCAGCCGTTACGTGCTGGTATAACACGCTGCAATTAGAAATGGGAATCGGCACAGGAGTCACAATATAAAGTCAGTGCTGGTAGTAACACAAGAATCCAACAAGCCGAGCGTCCACACGTCGTCCAACAGCCCAACATGGATGATGAGAAGCTGCAGGACGTCACATAATCCGCGATATTCAGGCAGAGAACACAAACCGCAATGTGCTGCCACCGACATCTTCATCAGCTCAAGAGGAGGCGACTGTGTAAGAACATCACCGTTTTGTTTTCCCCCCTGAATATCGTGGATTATTAGATGACTGATGTTCTGCTACTTTTTCTTTTTGAAGTTGTCTACACACATAATGGCTGCAGAGGACTGAGAGAAAGTCCACAGGGAACAAAAGAGAAGTCGGGAACAGAAGGGGAGACGAGGGCTGAGCCACTTACACAGACAGAAAGCTGAGGAGGACATGTTATTACTCCAGGATCTGCTCCATTCATTCCTTATGTGGCATCCAAGTGCTGAGCTCGGCTTTTTCCAGAGCCCCATAGAGAATGAATGGAGCTGCAGTTGTTCCCTGACTTTCCGTTCCTTCCCGATCAGACGATGGTTCGCAGTGGTCAGACCCCACGATCAGTAAGTGATCACTGAGCCTGTGGATAAGTGATAACTAAAGTTGACAAATCCCCAGGCCCGGATGGGATACACCCGCGAGTACTGCAGGAATTAAGTAATGTCATAGATAGACCATTATTTTTAATCTATGCACGGCGCCATCTATACACAGCGGGAGGCCGCACGGCGCCATCTATACACAGCGGGAGGCCACACGGCGCCATCTATACACAGCGGGAGGCCACACGGCGCCATCTATACACAGCGGGAGTCTCAGTGCTTTGCAAGAGCAGTCAATAAATTCTGCTTGACTAATTCTGAGCACCATAAAGTCTGGTTCGCTTCTAACCTGCTGTCTTCATTTTCAGCTTGCTGAATTCTAACTCATTTACTGTCATTCGAGACGATGCCTTTGCTGGTCTCTTTCACCTTGAATACCTGTAAGTGATCCACTTAACGTCATATTTTTGATTCTGCTCTTCTTCATCTTTTGGCATGTGCAATTGTATGAGCAAGTATTCATATGAATTTATGACCTACTTAAACCTTCGAGGACCTTACATTTTATTCAATCAAATTTTTTTCCAGCTTAAAACTATGGGACATATATGTGCCTTGGTCCTCAAAGGGTTTTTAAAGGGGCTGCAAACATAAATATGAAAAAAATAATTCAATTAGTGCTTTTTGTGTTCATTTAATTTTTATTTGAAGTCCATTTTTTTTTTATTTACATTGGAATTAAGCCCTACTCCATGGAATGAAGCCCTACCTACATGACATCTGAGAGCTACATGGATCCCGCTTGTGAGGTTCCTGTCCGTCACTACTATTCAGTTTTAGGGTCCACTCACTAAGCCATATATTCTCTCATGCAAGAGAATAGGGCCAATTATGCTAATGACACTGGGCTCAAACTCTGTCAGAGCTTCAACTGAGTGTGATCCGATTCTCTCGCAGCACAGATATGGAGAAGATGGAGAACTTAATTTCTCCATCTTCTCCATAGTCTCTGTGAGTGTTCATCGGACTGCACTTGGATGACATCCGAGTGCAGTCTAATGTTTTACGTGCACCCATAGACTTGTATGGGTGCACATGGTCCGAATATCGAATGAGATTATTTTCTCATGCCAATAATCGCACTGTCCCATAGTATAACATAGGGCCGAGTCCTATCCGATAAAACATCACATAGCATTCGGCCGTGTTATACGACAGTGTGAGCGAGCCCTTAGAGTCAAGGAATATTTACATGCAGATGATGATATTACTCTCCAAGTGTATATTTGTTTAGGCGAGTTCATAGTAAATGCTTTGCATTTTTGACATGTGATCAACTAAAGAACAAGAAAGATTTAGGACCTCGCCTATAGAGAAAGGGAAAATAGTTTGGAGGACTTGCATGTCCTTTTTTATTTATTATGAGAAAATCATAAAAGATCCCGTTTTTTAACCATGCTGTGACTTTCTGCTGAGGGAGAGGGAGAGAGCTGCCCTATTCAGAGTCTGTAATAAGACCTGCTGACAAAAGTGTTGAAGATACAGTCTAATGTGAATTAACAATGAAAAAAAGTTAATTTCACAAATGGCTTGTATTTTTTTTAATACAAACTTTTTTGTCTTTACAGCTCCTTTAAAGGGAATCTGTCATCAGGTTTTTGCCACCTAATCTGAGAGCAGCATAATGTAGGGTTAGAGGCACTGATTCCAGTAATGTGTCACTTACTGGGCTGCTTAGTGTTGTTTTGATAAAATCATTGATTTGTCAGAAGGTAATTATTACTAGATGACTAGTAAGTTCTGTAGGACCCCACCCCCATCACTGATCAGTAGATTTCTGTGTACACTGAGCATGGGCAGAAAGCTGCCAATCAGTGGTGTGGGCGGGGCTATACAGAGCGCAGCATTCAGAGAGCTGCTAGATCTGCAGCAGATAAAACGGTGATTTTCTCAAAATGACAACAAGCAGCTGAAAAAGTGACACATCGCTGGATTCAGGGTATCTGCCCAAATATTGTGCTGCTCTCAGATGAGGCAGCACAATTAATATTATGCCAAATTAATTTCCCGTGAACTATCACATGATCTATCACAGGGGATCATGTGACATGTCACGTGATAAATCAGGTGTGGGGGGGGGGGCGTGCCTTCTAAACTGCCCGGGGCCCTTACTACTCTTAATCCACCCCTGCCCCCACTGATTCCATATTAATGACCTATCCAATGGGTAAGTGATCAATATCAAGGTAGTGGGCAACCCCTTAAAGAAAGCAGACCATATTAGGTACTTCTAGAATATCTTTGTCCCATGCTGTTGATAGACCCCACCGCGTGTAATCGGTACCCTACAATGACTTGTCATCCATAGTCATGTCTTGTAGCACTGGAGCCATTAAATGATGTTGCTTGGCGGCTCATGACGTCACTATAGATGATGTGTATTAATGCAAGTTGTTTAATTGCTACTAATAAGAAATCACTTTAAATCAATATGGAGGCTTATAGGGTCCTCTCAGCTTCCTTTTACATATGGAAGTAGTCGTAGAACAGTATCGTCGATTGTCCCTCCCCAGAAAAATTATCCTTTTTTTTTTTGCAGAGCTCCGATGTGCCAGTCAAAAGGAAATGGAGTGTCTGCAGATTGGTGTGGGAGTGCAGAGGGGCGTGTCCGTGCACTTGAAAGGAGCTGTCTAAGTGCAGTGATACGCCCCAGTGCACTTCCAGACGGATTTGCATATGTTTTCCACACTAGATTTGTCATGATGGACTCATCAGATCTCTTATAACACCATTACGATCATATGTCAAGGTGCTGACGTCCCTTTATGCCTTACGCTACGTGCCACCTAAATGGATTTTCCATTGAGATGAGATGAGGCTGTTGGGTATTTTCCCCGGACCTGTCACGTTTCTGTAGGCTGCAGTCATGTATCCCGCGTCTTGCTCTAATACTTTGTTTTTATTGCAGTTTACTTCCGCCACAATTTCCTCAAGACAAACCTCTCATCACAGTCTTTCCACCGATAAGACATCACCTGGTGGACAAGCAAGGCCCCAATGTCACCTGTCCTTTACTACATAATGTAAGGAGACTTGGGAGATTTTGAGCGCTGGACTTAGGAATGTTGTAATTTAACCTTTCAATGACTGAGGTGTTTTTGTTTTTATAAAGTGGATCTGTGTGGTCTCCTGACACGTCTGTTTTAGTAATCTTATAAACCCTATAAAATCACAAATGTGCAGAATTTGTGTTTCAGACCACTGTGCAGTGCCTTTGAAGGCTATGTTCACACATCGCGTTTTTTTCAGCGTTTTTTTAATGCAAATTTTCAGCTGTGTTTTACAGTACAAGCAAAGTCTATGAGATTTCAGAAATCTCATGCTCACACCCTGGTTTTTGTATGATCAGTATTTTGTGATTTGCATTGTTTTTTGCTGAATAGAGCACGTCACTTCTTTCAGTGTATTTCACCCATTGAAAGTAATGTGTAGTGAAAAAACGCCTAGTGTGAACATAGCCTTACATCTAATTGACAATGGGGTGTTACCTTACTCCTTGTCCATGTCTAATCAGTTTGGACAGTAGGCATAATCACTACGACCAGGGGCCTGGCAGTGGCCAGTTGTCAATGTATCCACACATTTCCAGAAGATTGGCACAACGCAGAGGACCTGGGAAGAAGAGATGCCACGGTATTGTTACTTCATAGGGAATACACGTCTTTATTTTGGTAGATGAGGTCTTTGTCAAACACATCTTCAGCAGAGGAGAACGAAATGAAAGGATTAATGTATGTGTTAATGACCCAGTTCTGCGTGTGCTCTACGTAAAATGTGGCTGCAGATGGCTGTGCTGCATCGACACGTGAGGTTTGGGAGCCACCTTACATCTAATGGGTGGGGGTCTTACATTGAGGTCCCCACTTCAGACATTTCTGATATTTCCAGTGAATTTTCCAAGGAAGTTTCAGATAAAAATACCATAAGAAAATGTGGTCAACCTTGTTTTAGTTTTTTTTTTTAATATATAAGATTTTTAGTTATAGTCTTTGTTATGTTCACATAGAAGACCGGTGGGTTTTTTCTTTTTTAGGAACAAAGTATATACAGTGGGGAAAATAAGTATTGGATACACTGACGATTTTGCAAGTTTTCCCACCTACAAAGAATGGAGAGGGCTGTAATTTTTATCGTAGGTACACTTCACCTGTGAGAGACAGAATCTAAAAATAAAAAACAGAAAATAACATTTTATAATTTTTACATACTTATTTCATGCAATTATGCAAATTAATTATTTGATACAATAGAAAAACAGATCTTAATATTTGGTACGGAAACCTTTGTTTGCAATTACAGAGGTCAGACGTTTCCTGTAGTTCTTGACCAAGTTTGCAGACACTGCAGCAGGAATTTTGGACCACTCCTCCATACAGATCTTCTCCAGATCTTTCAAGTTTCGGGACTGTTGCTGGGTGCAGTTGTCCTGTCCCCTTTGCAGAAAAGCACCCCCAAAGTATAAGGTTTCCCCAGCATGCTTCTCAGTTGGGACGGTGTTCTTGGGGTTGTACTCATCCTTCTTCTTTCTCCAAACACGTCAAGTGGAGTTGATACCAAAAAGTCCTATTTTGGTCTCATCTGACCACATGACCCTCTCCTATGCCTCCTCTGGATCACCCAGATGGTCAATGGCGAACTTCAAACGGGCCTGGACATGTGCTGGCGTGAGCAGGGGACCTTGCGTGCCCTGCAGGAGTTTAATCCATGACGGCATAGTGTGTTACTAATGGTAATGTTTGAGACTGTAGTCTCGGCTCTCTTCAGGTTATTGACCAGGTCCTCCTGTGTAGTTCTGGGCTGATTCCTGACCTTTCTCAGAATCATCCTTATCCCACGGGTCGAGATCTTGCATGGAGCCCCAGACCGAGGAAGATTGACAGTCATCTTGTGTTTCTTCCGTTTTCTAATAATTGTGCCAACAGTTGTTGCTTTCTCACCAAGCTGCTTGCATATTGTCCTGTAGCCAATCCCAGCCTGGAGCAGGTCTACAATTTTGTCCCTGGTGTCCTTAGATAGCTCTTTGGTCTTAACCATGGTGGATAGGTTGGAGTGTGATTGATTGAGTGTGTGGACAGGTGTCTTTTATACAGGTAACGAGTTCAAACAGGTACAATAAATACAGGTGAGGAGTGCAGAGTAGGAGGGCTTCTGAAAGAAAAACTAACAGGTCTGTGAGAGCGAGATTTCTTGCTGGTTGGTAGGTGATCAAATACTTATTTCATGCAATGAAATGCGATTTAATTATTTAAAAATCATACAATGTGATTTTTTTTTGGGATTTTATTTTTAGATTCTGTCTCTCACAGTTGAAGTGTACCTATGATAAAAATGACAGACCTCTCCATTCTTTGTAGGTGGGAAAGCTTGCAAAATCGGCAGTGTATCAAATACTTATTTTCCCTACTGCGGGCGTGTATGTATATATATATGTGTGTGTGTGTGTGTGTGTGTGTGTGTGTGTGTGTGTGTGTGTGTGTGTGTATGTACAGTACAGACCAAAAGTTTGGACACACCTCATTTAAAGATTTTTTATGTATTTTCATGACTATGAAAATTGTACTTTCACACTGAAGGCATCAAAACTATGAATTAACACATGTGGAAATATATACTTAACAAAAAAGTGTGAAACAACTGAAAATATGTCTTATATTCTAGGTTCTTCAAAGTAGCCACCTTTTGCTTTGATGACTGCTTTGCACACTCTTGGCATTCTCTTGATGCGCTTCAAGTGGTAGTCACCGGAAATGGTCTTCCAACAATCTTGAAGGAGTTCCCGGAGATGCTTAGCACTTGTAGGCCCTTTTGCCTTCACTCGGCGGTCCAGCTCACCCCAAACCATCTCGATTGGGTTCAGGTCTGGTGACTGTGGAGGCCAGGTCATCTGGCGTAGCACCCCATCACTCGCCTTCTTGGTCAAATAGCCCTTACACAGCCTGGAGGTGTGTTTGGGGTCATTGTCCTTTTGAAAAATAAATGATGGTCCAACTAAACGCAAACCGGATGGAATAGCATGCCGCTGCCAGATGCTGTGGTAGCCATGCTGGTTCAGTATGCCTTCAATTTTGAATAAATCTCCAACAGTGTCACCAGCAAAGCACCCCCACACCATCACTCCTCCTCCTCCATGCTTCACTGTGTGAACCAGGCATGTAGAGTCCATCCGTTCACCTTTTATGCATCGCACAAAGACACGGTGGTTGGAACCAAAGATCTCAAATTTGGACTCATCAGACCAAAGCACAGATTTCCACTGGTCTAATGTCCATTCCTTGTGTTCTTTAGCCCAAACAAGTCTCTTCTGCTTGTTGCCTGTCCTTAGCAGTGGTTTCCTAGCAGCTATTTTACCATGAAGGCCTGCTGCACAAAGTCTCCTCTTAACAGTTGTTGAAGAGATGTTTCTGCTGCTAGAACTCTGTGTGGCATTGACCTGGTCTCTAATCTGAGCTGCTGTTAACCTGCGATTTCTGAGGCTGGTGACTCGGATAAACTTATCCTCAGAAGCAGAGGTGACTCTTGGTCTTCCTTTCCTGGGGCAGTCCTCATGTGAGACAGTTTCTTTGTAGCGCTTGATGGTTTTTGCAACTGCACTTGGGGACGCTTTCAAAGTTTTCACAATTTTTCGGACTGACTGACCTTCATTTCTTAAAGTAATGATGGCCACTCGTTTTTCTTTACTTAGAATTTGTATGATGGCAAGAAAAAAGCATCTAACAGTCTATTCAGTAGGACTATCAGCTGTGTATCCACCAGACTTCTGCACAACACAAGTGATGGTCCCAACCCCATTTATAAGGCAAGAAATCCCACTTATTAAACCTGACTGGGCACACCTGTGAAGTGAAAACCATTTCCGGTGACTACCTCTTGAAGCTCATCAAGAGAATGCCAAGAGTGTGCAAAGCAGCCATCAAAGCAAAAGGTGGCTACTTTGAAGAACCTAGAATATAAGACATATTTTCAGTTGTTTCACACGTTTTTGTTAAGTATATAATTCCACATGTGTTAATTCATAGTTTTGATGCCTTCAGTGTGAATGTACAATTTTCTTAGTCATGAAAATACAGATAAATCTTTAAATGAGAAGGTGTGTCCACCTTTTGGTCTGTACTGTATATATACACTGCTCAAAAAAATAAAGGGAACACTTAAACAACAGAATATAACTCCAAGTGCATCAAACTGTCCACTTAGGAAATGACACTGATTGACAATCAATTTCACATGCTGTTGTGCAAATGGAATAGACAATAGATGGAAATTATTGGCAATTATCAAGACACCCTCAAAGGATTGATTCTGCAGGTGGGGACCACAGACCACATCTCAGTACCAATGCTTTCTGGCAGATGTTTTGGTCACTTTTGAATGTTGGTTATGCTTTCACACTCGTGGTAGCATGAGACGGACTCTACAACCCACAGAAGTTGCTCAGGTAGTGCAGCTCATCCAGGATGGCACATCAGTGCGAGCTGTGGCAAGAAGGTTTGCTGTGTCTGTCAGCGTAGTGTCCAGAGGCTGGAGGTGCTACCAGGAGACAGGCCAGTACACCAGGAGACAAGGAGGGGGCCGTAGGAGGGCAACAACCCAGCAGCAGTACCGCTACCTCCGCCTTTGTGCAAGGAGGAACAGGGGGAGCACTGACAGAGCCCTGCAAAATGACCTCCAGCAGGCCACAAATGTTCATGTGTCTGCACAAACGGTTAGAAACCGACTCCATGAGGGTGGTATGAAGGCCCGACGTCCACAGATGGGGGTTGTGATCACATCCCAACATTGTGCAGGACGCTTGGCATTTGCCACAGAACACCAGGATTGGCAAAGTCGCCACTGGCGCCCTGTGCTCTTCACAGATGAAAGCAGGTTCACACTGAGCACATGTGACAGACATGACAGAGTCTGGAGACGCCGCGGAGAGCGATCTGCTGCCTGCAACATCCTTCAGCATGACCGGTTTGGCAGTGGGTCAGTAATGGTGTGGAGTGGCATTTCTTTGGAGGGCCGCACAGCCCTCCATGTGCTCGCCAGACGTAGCCTGACTGCCATTAGGTACCGAGATGAGATCCTCAGACCCCTTGTGAGACCATATGCTGGTGCGGTTGGCCCTGGGTTCCTCCTAATGCAGGACAATGCCAGACCTCATGTGGCTGGAGTGTGTCAGCAGTTCCTGCAAGATGAAGGCATTGAAGCTATGGACTGTCCCACCCGTTCCCCAGACCTGAATCCGATTGAGCACATCTGGGACATCATGTCTCGCTCCATCCACCAACGTCACGTTGCACCATAGACTTTCCAGAAGTTGGCGGATGATTTAGTCCAGGTCTGGGAGGAGATCCCACAGGAGACCACCTCATCAGGAGCATGCCCAGGCGTTGTAGGGAGGTCATACAGGCACGTGGAGGCCGCACACAATACTGAACCTCATTTTGACTTGTTTTAAGGACATTACATCAAAGTTGGATCAGCCTGTAGTGTGTTTTTCCACTTTAATTTTGGGGGTGGCTCCAAATCCAGGCCTCCATTAGTTAATAAATTTGATTTCCATTGATGATTTTTATGTGATTTTGTTGTCAGCACATTCAGCTTTGTACAGAACAAAGTATTCAATGAGAATATTTCATTCATTCAGATCTAGGATGTGTTATTTGAGTGTTCCCTTTATTTTTTTGAGCAGTGTATGTATATGTGTGTGTATATATATAATTTTTTTTAATTTTTTTCAATACATATTTCACTTTGGAGCTGACATAAGTCATGGACATGGGCTCTGTATCATGATATGTCTCCAATTTAGCAAATCTAGATCATGAAAGTAACTCTGTGACCTGCCATGTTGTCACCCTGAGTAATATGCTATAGGTATAGTGATTGACAGTTGCTCCTGCTTTCTATCGAGCGTCTCTCCTGCTTTCTATCGAGCGTCTCTCCTGCTCTCTCTCTCGAGCGTCTCTCCTGCTCTCTCTCTCGAGCATCTCTCCTGCTCTCTCTCGAGCGTCTCTCCTGCTCTCTCTCTCTAGCTTCTCTCCTGCTCTTTCTCTCGAGCGTCTCTCCTGCTCTCTCTCTCTCGAGCGTCTCTCCTGCTCTCTCTCTCGAGCGTCTCTCCTGCTCTCTCTCTCGAGCGTCTCTCCTGCTCTCTCTCTCGAGCGTCTCTCCTGCTCTCTCTCTCTCGAGCGTCTCTCCTGCTCTCTCTCGAGTGTCTCTCCTGCTCTCTCTCTCGAGCGTCTCTCCTGCTCTCTCTCTCGAGCGTCTCTCCTGCTCTCTCTCGAGCGTCTCTCCTGCTCTCTCTCTCGAGCTTCTCTCCTGCTCTCTCTCTCGAGCTTCTCTCCTGCTCTTTCTCTCAAGCGTCTCTCTCTCTCTTGCATCTCTCCTGCTCTCTCTCTCTCGAGCGTCTCTCCTGCTCTCTCTCTCGAGCGTCTCTCCTGCTCTCTCTCGAGCGTCTCTCCTGCTCTCTCTCGAGCGTCTCTCCTGCTCTCTCTCTCGAGCTTCTCTCCTGCTCAATCTCTCGAGCGTCTCTCTCTCTCTCGAGCGTCTCTCCTGCTCTCTCTCTCTTGAGCGTCTCTCCTGCTCTCTCTCTCTCGAGCGTCTCTCTCTCTCTAGCGTCTCTCCTGCTCTCTCTCTCTCGAGCATCTCTCCTGCTCTCTCTCTCTCGAGCGTCTCTCCTGCTCTCTCTCTCGAGCGTCTCTCCTGCTCTCTCTCTCTCTCGAGCATCTCTCCTGCTCTCTCTCTCGAGCGTCTCTCCTGCTCTCTCTCTCTCTCGAGCGCCTCTCCTGCTCTCTCTCTCGAGCGTCTCTCCTGCTCTCTCTCTCGAGCGTCTCTCCTGCTCTCTCTCTCGAACGTTTCTCCTGCTCTCTCTCTCGAGCGTCTCTCCTGCTCTCTCTCTCTCGAGCGTCTCTCCTGCTCTCTCTCTCGAGCGTCTCTCCTGCTCTCTCTCTCGAGCGTCTCTCCTGCGCTCTCTCTCTCGAGCGTCTCTCCTGCTCTCTCTCTCTCGAGCGTCTCTCCTGCTCTCTCTCTCGAGCGTCTCTCCTGCTCTCTCTCGAGCGTCTCTCCTGCTCTCTCTCTCGAGCGTCTCTCCTGCTCTCTCTCTCTCGAGCGTCTTTCTAGCGTCTCTCCTGCTCTCTCTCTCTCGAGCGTCTCTCCTGCTCTCTCTCGAGCGTCTCTCCTGCTCTCTCTCTCTCGAGCGTCTCTCCTGCTCTCTCTCTCTCGAGCGTCTCTCCTGCTCTCTCTCTCTAGCGTCCCTCCTGCTCTCTCTCGAGCGTCTCTCCTGCTCTCTCTCTCGAGCGTCTCTCCTGCTCTCTCTCTCGAGCGTCTCTCCTGATCTTGAGCGTCTCTCCTGCTCTCTCTCTCTCTCTCGAGCGTCTCTCCTGCTCTCTCTCTCTCGAGCGTCTTTCTAGCGTCTCTCCTGCTCTCTCTCTCGAGCGTCTCTCCTGCTCTCTCTCTCTCGAGCGTCTCTCCTGCTCTCTCTCTCGAGCGTCTCTCCTGCTCTCTCTCTTGAGCGTCTCTCCTGCTCTCTCTCTCTCTCGAGCGTCTCTCCTGATCTCGAGCATCTCTCCTGCTCTCTCTCTCGAGCGTCTTTCTAGCGTCTCTCCTGCTCTCTCTCTCTCGAGCGTCTTTCTAACGTCTCTCCTGCTCTCTCCAGCCCTTGTCTGCTTGATCGCTGATACTGCCATACTTTGTGGTCTGTATACACTGTGTTCCAAATTATTATGCAAATATTATTTTCTCAGATTTTCCCAAATTACCTATATGAATTGCAGTCATTGTAATTTTCCAGTCAAATAACTATTAGAGTACAATTGAACGGTTTTTGTACAAACTGCCTATGATAACAGTATATTTAAAAAAATAAAACACTCAAACTGCACTCAAAATGCATGTTCCAAATTATTATGCACAGCAGAGTTTTCAACCTTTTAATTTTAATAAAGAACAAAAAAATGGTCTTTTTTGAAATTCTAAGCATTAGCAGGTTATTACACACTGAAATCAAACAGTTTTCAACTCAAAACTTTATTCTAGGTGATGTTACATTTGCACATAGGACCGCTTGTTCGAAAGGAGCTTCTGAACTCTCTCGTCCATTGAATTTGTCAGGTTTTGGATGGTTTCTGCTTCAATTGTTTTGCATGAGGACAGAATACCCTCCCAGAGCTGTTGCTTAGATGTGAACTGCCTCCCGCCATCATAGACACTCCTTTTGATGATGCTCCAGAGGTTCTCAATGGGGTTGAGGTCAGGGGAGCATGGGGGCCACACCATAAGTTTGTCCCCTTTTATGCCCATAGCAGCCAGAGATGCAGATGTGTTATGTGCAGCATGAGACGGGGCATTATCATGCATGAAAATGATCTTGCTGCGGAATGCACGGTTCTTCTTCTTGAACCATGGAAGCAAGTGCTGTTTGAGAAACTCAACATACATTATGGAGTTCATCTTTACCCCTTCAGGGATCCTAAAAGGGCCGACAATCTCTCTCCCCATGATTCCAGCCCAAAACATTACTCCACCTCCTCCTTGTTGGCGCTGTAGCCGTGTTTGCATGGGGTGTCCATCAACCAGCCATCCTCCACTCCATCCATCTGGACCATCAAGATCATTTCATGCATGATAATGCACCGTCTCATGATGCACATAACACATCTGCATCTCTGGCTGCTATGGGCATAAAAGGGGACAAACTTATGGTGTGGCCCCCATGCTCCCCTGACCTCAACCCCATTCAGAACCTCTGGAGCATCATCAAAAGGAGTGTCTATGATGGCGGGAGGCAGTTCACATCTAAGCAACAGCTCTGGGAGGGTATTCTGTCCTCATGCAAAACAATTGAAGCAGAAACCATCCAAAACCTGACAAATTCAATGGACGAGAGAGTTCAGAAGCTCCTTTCGAACAAGGGGTCCTATGTGCAAATGTAACATCACCTAGAATAAAGTTTTGAGTTGAAAACTGTTTGATTTCAGTTTGTAATAACCTGCTAATGCTTAGAATTTCAAAAATGACCATTTTTTTGTTCTTTATTAAAATGAAAAGGTTGAAAACTCTGCTGTGCATAATAATTTGGAACATGCATTTTGAGTGCAGTTTGAGTTTTTTATTTTTTAAAAAATATACTGTTATCATAGGCAGTTTGTACAAAAACCGTTCAATTGTACTCTAATAGTTATTGACTGGAAAATTACAATGACTGCAATTCATATAGGTAATTTGGGAAAATCTGAGAAAATATTATTTGCATAATAATTTGGAACACAGTGTATATGTACAATTTTAAAATGATCAATAAAAATATGTAAATATATTATATATATACACACACTGCTCAAAAAATAAAGGGAACACTTAAACATCACAACTCCAAGTCAATAACACTTCTGTGAAATCTACCTGTCCAGTTATGAAGCAACACGGATTGTGAATCAATTTCTCCTGCTGTTGTGCAAATGGAGCAGACAACTGGTAGAAATGATAGGCAATTAGCCAGATACCCCCTATAAAGGAGTGGTTCTGCAGGTGGTGACCACAGACCATTTCTCTGTTCTCATTCTTTTTGGCTGATGTTTTGGTCACTTTTTCATTTTGCCATTGCTCTCACCCCTAGAGGTACATTAGCATTAGGCAGTGTCTACAGTACAACCCACAGAAGTTGCTCAGGTAGTGCCGTTCATCCAGGATGGCACATCAGTGCGAGCTGTGGCAAGAAGTGTAGCTGTGTCTGTCAGCACAGTGTCCAGAGCATGGAGCAGATACCAGGAGATGTGCAGGGAGCCATAGGAGGGCAACAACCCAGCAACAGGACCGTTACCTCCTCCTTTGTGCAAGGAGGAACAGGAGGAGCACTGCCAGAGCCCTGCAAAATGACCTCCAGCTGGCCACAAATGTGCATGTGTCTGCACAAACGGTTAGAAACCGACTCCATGAGGGTGGTATGAGGGCCCGATGTCCACAGATGGGGGTTGTGCTCACAGCCCAACACCGAGCAGGACGCTTGACATTTGCCACAGAACACCAGGATTGGCAAAGTCGCCACTGGTGCCCTCTGCTCTTCACAGATGAAAGCTCAGTATTGTGTGTGGCCTCCACGTGCCTGTATGACCTCCCTACAACGCCTGGGCATGCTCCTGATGAGGTTGCGGATGGTCTCCTGTGGGATCTCCTCCCAGACCTAGACTAAAGCATCAGCCAACTCCTGAACAGTCAGTGGTGCAACGCGACGTTGGTGGATGTGACTCGCCCCCTGGGCCGTGGGGTACTCGGATCCGGGCAGTAGGGGAACGATGGGAGTAGTAGTGGCAACCCGGTTTCGTGGCTCAGGGTGGTCAGGCCAGTTGTAGTCCGTTATGTGCTGACGTTTATGTCCGACTACGCCACCCGTGGATTTGCGGTTATTAGGAACCGCCGCTGCATGCCGACCGCTGGGGCTGATGAGGTGTGCAGCTAGGGTAGTGTGACTCCCCACGGGAAGAGTGCGGCCCCAGGGCAGTATAGTGGATGGTGGGAGTGATGGTGGTGAGAGTCCCAGTGCTGATAGTGCTGGAGAAGCAAGGAGCACACAGACAACAGGTTGCAGTCCAGGGTCTTTACTAGAACAGGTAAATTGACCCATAAACAGTCCCGGCTAGGAGGGGGACCTGGATGTCTGAGAGCAACGGGGAAATTGGCCCTGGTCAGGGTGAGGGTGTAGGCCTACCGTGCTTTCTGCGCTCCTTCTGGCTATCTCCTCCTGATAGGGTAACAGCCCACGTTTCCAAGCTTTCCGTGTATTCTCGCCTGTATGGCCTGCGACGTGGGTTCCTTTCTGCTCCCAGCCTTGTACGGCTTTACTGGTACCTTCTGTTGTGGCAGGGCCTCCAGGCTTCTTAGGCCAAGGAATATACAGTCCCCTGCGCACTGGTTCTCTGCTGGGGGATGTGGAATCCTCTCAGCCTCAGACACCAAAGTCTGGTAAATTAAGTCCTCTTTCTGCCAAGACAGGCTCTCTTCGCCTCTTGTCTCTGGCTTGTGGCTCTCCTCCTGCCACACTTCCTCTTAGGTGCAGTGCAACTGTCTGTCCCTGTTCTGCTCTGGGACAAGTCTCAATGCTGAGACAGGCCATCCAGTTCTCTCTAACCCTGCCCCCAGCACCAGCTTTTATAGGGGCAGCCTGCTCCCCCTACTGGCCTGAGACAGGAGGCATTGCATGCTAATGTTCCCCTGACTAGAGAACCTCCCCCTTGCTCTCAGACACAGCTTTAATACATTTTGTGGAATCCAGGCCAGGGTGACACATTCCCCCCTAGTGAAATTTAGTACTCCGGGACTAAACAATAAACAAAGACAATAAAACATTAATAGACATTAATAGACAGACGACGCACAAATTGAGTTCTTAAGGTCACAGTGTGGCCTGTGACCGGGTGTCCATATCACCAATACAACGGGGAGCCTTAACCAGGTGGGGGTCTGTCCTACCCCAAGTCCTTCACAGTCTTAGTTCATTCCTTGGTTAGGCTCCGAACGCAGTCCATACCAGGTCCCGGTTATAAAAAGTCCATAACCTGTGAGTCCTTACAGTAACTGCAAGAAACTGAAACACGGAATTACCAAACATGCATGTAACTTTGCAAACAATTCAACATTTGGCAACAAGGTTATTTACAATTTTAGTGCGCTCTATATTCTCCAGCGAGCGGGTATCAGCCCCTTTGTGCTCCTGGTTGACCTACGTAGCCCACTGTCTGGTGGTGGACCAACCTGGCTTTCCCCACTAGCGTTAGGGGTACAGCTACCAGCTGGGTGTACAGGTAGGGAAGGCAGCTGTCTGTGGGTCCTTTGGCTTACCGCAGGCATGGCAGGCTCACTGTCAGCAGAGGGTTGACTCTCCTGGGCTGCTGGTACAGGCTCTTCTGCCTCTGGAACCGCTTGCTCCTCTTCACCTTCCGGCTCTGGTGTTGGTTGTTGCTGTGCCGGTTGCAGGAAATGCAGGACGGGTACCACTATGGCATCATTTATGCGAGTCCAGGAATGAGGGAACTCTCCGAGAACGGTGCTGATCATTTCTTCCTTGTCCTCTGCGGGTTCAAGGTCACTCTGATCCTCTTCTGCACTACGGAGTTGCTCGGGGCATCTTTTGAGATGGTCTCTGGAGACGGTACTAGTGGTTTCTCCTCCGTCCTTGGTGATCACGCACACCTTCGGGTTGTCGTGATCAGACTGCAGTACGGTGTAGGGTTCCCTTTCCCACTGGTCGTCCAACTTGTGAAGCCTTCTTTTTTGCTTTAGGACTTGCTCACCAGGTTCTAGGGGACCAGCAGGGGCGTGTTGGTTGAAGAGTTTTTCTTGCCTCTCTCTCACCTGGGCCAGGCTCTTCTCCACAGTCTACTGCACCTTCTTGTACTGCAGTTGCCTTTCCGTATCCCAGTCCGCATCCGGGGAGGTGTCCTCAGGCGTTAGGACTCCCATCTCCAGGTCTATAGGCAGCTTACCCGGTCTGGGTCGCATCAGGTAAGCCGGGGTGCAGTTGGTAGCATTCACCGGGATATGATTGTATAAGTCTATCAGGTCCGGCAGTTTTTCTGGCCACAGGCTGCGCTCCTCCAGGGGCAACGTCTTCAGGAGATCAATGACTATATTGTTCATCTTCTCACACATCCCGTTGGTTTGTGGGTGGTAAGGCGTTGTCCGAATCTTCTTACAGCCATAGAGGTTGCCGAACTCCTGGAAGATTTCAGCCTCGAACGCTGGACCCTGGTCTGTCAGGACCTGTTCCGGATACCCGTGTGGACGGCAGAAATATTGCTGGAAGGCTCTGGCCGCTGTTTGGGCTGTCAAGTCTTTTACTGGGACCACCACTAGAAAACGGGAATAGTGGTCCACGATTGTCAGGGCATAGATGTATCCTGACCGGCTGGGAGCCAATTTGACATGGTCCAGAGCTACCAGCTCAAGAGGCTGCGTGGTGACGATGGGCCTCAAGGGTGTCTTCTGGCTGGTGCGGTCCTTCCTCCTTAGGTGACAAGGGCCACAGTCTCTGCACCATTTTTCTACAGCTCCTCTCATGCCGACCCAAAAGAACCTTCCTCTTAGTAGGAACTCCAGTTTCTTCCAACCGAACCGATGTGTCCCGCTCTGTCATGGTAAGCCCCCAGGACCATAGCTGCATCCCGCCTTGGGACCACGACTTGCCAGGTCAGCTCGTGCGTACGGTGGTTGACAATCCTTCTGCACAACTTGCCTTCGTAGAGGAACAGCTTGCTCTTCTCTTTCCATAGCTGCTTGGCTTCCTCTGGAGCATCCGGATCTATGCGGGCATCTTCCTGGGTCAGCAGATCTTTCACCAGGCGGATGGCAGGGTCACTATCTTGGGTCTCGGCCCAGCTGTGTTGAGGTAGGGGATTTATCATCACGGTTGTTAGATCCTCCTCCTTCACGCGGTGGGAGTATTGAGCAGCTCCATACCGGTGAAACGCGGGGAGTTCTACCTCCTCCAGCTCTTCTGGGTCTTCGTCACCTTCAGATAAGTGAGGCATCCTCGATAGGGCGTCAGCGTTGGCATTGGTTTTGCCGGCCCGGTACTTGATCAGTCATAGTTGGAGAGACGGGCCATCCACCGCTGTTCTAGGGCACCCAGTCTTGCATTGTCCAGGTGTGTCAACGGGTTGTTGTCCGTGTACACGGTGAACTTTGCGGAGGCCAGGTAATGCTTGAAGCGTTCCGTCACGGCCCACACCACCGCCAAGAATTCTAGCTTGAAGGAGCTGTAATTCTCCGGGTTCCTCTTGGTGGGTCTCAGCTTCCGGCTGGCGTACGCGATCACCCTTTCTCTGCCCTGTTGGTTTTGGAACAGTACGGCTCCCAGTCCCACATTACTGGCATCTGTGTGGAGAATGAAAGGCTGGCCATAATCAGGGTAGGCCAGGATCTCGTCCCCTGTGAGGGCCATCTTTAGCTGGCGGAAGGACTCCTCTTCCGGTTTATCCCACTTGAAGGGCGGCTTTTGGCTCCTAGACTTAGACTGTCCGATCAGGAGGTCCTGCATAGGAGCTGCCATCTTAGTGAACCCGGGGATGAACCTTCGGTAGTAGCCTACCAACCCGAGAAACTGTCTCACCTCTTTGATGTTCGAGGGGCTTGGCCAGCTCTTGATTGCCGTGACCTTGTCAGGGTCGGGGGCCACTCCTTCCGCGCTTACCGCGTGCCCTAGGTACTGGTCCTTTGGTTTCAGCAGGTGACACTTCGATGGTTTCACCTTCAGGCCATAGCCTGCCAGGGCTTCGAACACCTCGGCCAGGTGCTTTAGGTGGTCCTCGTAGGTCTTCGAATAGACGATCACGTCGTCCAGGTAAAGGAGGACCGTCTCGAAGTTTCGGTGCCCTAGACATCATTCCATCAGCCTCTGGAAGGTCCCTGGTGCGTTGCAGAGCCCGAAGGGCATACAGTTGAACTCACTCAGTCCCATCGGGGTGGTGAAGGCAGTCTTCTCCTTGTCAGCCTCTGCCACAGGAACCTGCCAGTACCCGCTAGTAAGGTCCAAAGTAGAAAAGAAGTTAGCAGATTTTAGTGCGGCTAAAGACTCCTCTATTCTAGGCAGCGGATATGCGTCTTTGTGGGTGATACGGTTGATTTGTCTATAGTCCACGCACATTCTCATGGTGCCGTCTTTCTTTTTGACCAGAACCAAGGGGGCTGCCCAGGGGCTACAGCTGTCTCTAATAACCCCAGCTTCTTTCATCTCTCTTAGCATGCCCTTTGCGTTCTGATAATGTGCAGGGGGTACAGGTCTGTGCCTCTCTTTTATTGGTGGGTGGCTCCCTGTGGGGATGTGGTGTTCTATCCCTTTTACTCTGCCGAAGTCTAGCGGGTGCTTACTAAAGACTCTCTCGTACTCCTGTACCACCCGGTAGACTCCTTGTTTTTGGTGCAGGGGAGTGGAGTCAGCACCCACATGGAGTTTCTGGCACCAGTCCTCCTTTTGTTTCTGGGAGCCATTACCCTCCGCCTGAGGAGATGGAGGCAAGGGTTCCACGGCCCTGATAGCTTTGTGTTCGACAACAAACAGTTTGGCGAGTGTAGCGTACCTGGGTAAGTGTACTTCCCTCTCCCCAATGTTGAGGATGCGGACGGGCACCCTCCCATGACGGACATCAACCACCCCCCGGGCTGTCAAAATGGTGGGCCTGCTGTCTGAGTACACGGGTTCTACCATGGCTTGGTAGTCTCTACCTCTCAACCCGATTGCAGTCCGACACCAGATCATCATTTCACTTTTGGGAGGCATGGAAATGGGGAATGGGTCACTCAGTCTTACGCTACCGATCTCACCACCAGACAGTTCTACCTGCTGCCGTCTCATCAGGGCTTTTATCTCCTTGTTGAGGACTCTCTGTTGGCTGGAACTAGCATTCACCGCCACCTGTTGTAGAATTACAATTACCTCTGAAAGACAATTTTCAATTACGTTAGTACCCACAGTTATTTTAGGGTGACTTTCACGACGGTCAATGTCCACAATAATCACCCCCTGTGCCGGCAGTTCAACTTTACCAATTTTAATGGTCATCTCCTTGAACCCCATCTGCGGCACGGGTAAGCCATTACTGGCGATGATGCTCAAGTTATTGTCTGGATACCGTGTGATATCAGCATCAGTCCAATACTGCTTAAAAAGTACATAAGGGATAGTGGTTACTTGTGACCTATTATCCAGCAAGGCGCTCATGGGGATACCGTCCAGCACCATGGGTAAAACCGGGCGCCCCCCAACGTACTTATTACGCCAATTGTAAGGGCCTGGTGATCTTATGCCTGGGGGTTGGCCCTTTGCCCCAGGTTGGACCCTTTTAAATTACAGTACCTGGAAATGTGTCCGGGCTGGTTGCATCGACGGCAAATGGGCTGTCCATCCTCTGCGTAGCGGTCTGTGGGCCTCCCTCAGAACGACCATATCCTCCTCTGTCGACGCCACGGGACATCCTCCGGACTTGAAGCCAGCTCGATGGGTCTTGACGGGTCCACTTGCAACGCCTGGACGGTCCTGGTCAACGCCGCGACGCTCCTGGTCAGCTCCTGGACTTGGTGGTGCAGGTCTTTCGACGGGGCTTGGTTCAGGGCCTGTGCATCAGCCCCCACGGGATCCATAGAGGAGGGCGCCGCCTCCTGGTGGTTGGTGAGAGCAGGGCGCCGGGGGTTTATAGCGCCACTGGTTGCAGATTCACGGAGCACCCTTATGGCCCTGTCCTTAAATTGGGCAAAGGTTAGGTCGGGGTTCTGAAAGAACATGAGACGCAGTTGGGCCCTGTGGGCGCTAGACAGCAGACCTTCTATGAATTGTTCTGTTAGCAGCTTATCCGTTTCCTGCACACTGCCAGGGTCAGTTTGTTGAATAGCCCTCAAGGCTTCCTGCAGATTTAGGGCATAGTCTCTGATGCTGTCCTGTGCCCGCTGCTTACATCCATAGAACCTCATTTTAATCTCAGCGGAGGTACGTGTGTCAAAGGTACCCCACAGCCGGGCCAGAATACCCTTCACAGTCCTTTTATCCTCAGTGGGCCATGATTTTACCTCCCTTTGGGCTGCGCCAGTTAACTGCCCTGTCAATATGCTGACCTTCTGTTCCTCTGTCAGGGGGTAAACGTGGAACAAACTGTATAGCCTTTCCTTGAAGTCAGTTAGGGCATGGGGCTCCCCTGAGTATTTGGGCAGCCAGGCCGCTCCAGGGATGTAGGGCAGGGAAAAGGGCATCACCGCTGCTGCAGCTGCGTTGGTGGTAGTGGGCGCCTCTGTGTCCGACATCTTCCTCCCCCCTAGTTAAGCGTGGCCTACCTTCCGACGATCCTCTTCTGTAGGCCGCGGCTCCGCTGCTGCTGCTCTGGACGAGGACCTTGCGTCGCGTCCTGATGACGTCAGCGTCGCTCTCTCTCCCTTCCAGGACCTTGCGCAGCGTCGGTGCGTGGGGCGGAGCTTCGGATCTCGCGCGGTTTTGAAGTCCACGCCCCTCTTCTTCCCGCGCGGCGTCCTGAAGATGGCGTCCGATGGCGAGAAACAGCTGCGGATGGCGGGAAGACGGCAGAAGACGGCGGGAAACAGTCCAAGATGGCGTCTGATGGCGGGAATCGGCTCCGGATGGCGGGAAACGACTCCGGACGGCGGGAAACTTCGCCACAGGTAAGTTACAAAAGTCTTGTTCAGGCACGCAGTACCCGGTGGTTGCGGGCATGAAATCCTGCCGACTACGCCAAAGCTGACTCGCCCCTTGGGCCGTGGGGCACTCGGATCCGGGCAGTCTGGGAACGATGGGAGTAGTAGTGGCAACCCGGTTCCGTGGCTCAGGGTGGTCAGGCCAGTGGTAGTCCGTTATGTGCTATTGATTATGTCCGACTACGCCACCCGTGGATTGCGGTTATTAGGAACCGCCGCTGCATGCCGACCGCTGGGGCTGATGAGGTGTGCAGCTAGGGTAGTGTGACTCCCCACGGGAAGAGTGTGGCCCCAGGGCAGTATAGTGGATGGTGGGAGTGATGGTGGTGAGAGTCCCAGTGCTGATAGTGCTGGAGAAGCAAGGAGCACACAGACAACAGGTTGCAGTCCAGGGTCTTTACTAGAACAGGTAAATTGACCCATAAACAGTCCCGGCTAGGAGGGGGACCTGGATGTCTGAGAGCAACGGGGAAATTGGCCCTGGTCAGGGTAAGGGTGTAGGCCTACCGTGCTTTCTGCGCTCCTTCTGGCTATCTCCTCCTGATAGGGTAACAGCCCACGTTTCCAAGCTTTCTGTGTATTCTCGCCTGTATGGCCTGCGACGTGGGTTCCTTTCTGCTCCCAGCCTTGTACGGCTTTACTGGTCCCTTCTGTTGTGGCAGGGCCTCCAGGCTTCTTAGGCCAAGGAATATACAGTCCCCTGCGGACTGGTTCTCTGCTGGGGGATGTGGAATCCTCTCAGCCTCAGACACCAAAGTCTGGTAAATTAAGTCCTCTTTCTGCCAAGACAGGCTCTCTTCGCCTCTTGTCTCTGGCTTGTGGCTCTCCTCCTGCCACACTTCCTCTTAGGTGCAGTGCAACTGTCTGTCCCTGTTCTGCTCTGGGACAAGTCTCAATGCTGAGACAGGCCATCCAGTTCTCTCTAACCCTGCCCCCAGCACCAGTTTTTATAGGGGCAGCCTGCTCCCCCTACTGGCCTGAGACAGGAGGCATTGCATGCTAATGTTCCCCTGACTAGAGAACCTCCCCCTTGCTCTCAGACACAGCTTTAATACATTTTGTGGCATCCAGGCCAGGGTGACACAGATGGAGCGAGACATGATGTCCCAGATGTGCTCAATCGGATTCAGGTCTGGGGAACAGGCGGGCCAGTCCATAGCTTCAATGCCTTCACCTTGCAGAAACTGCTGACACACTCCAGCCACATGAGGTCTGGCAATGTCCTGCATACTGCATAAGGGGCATAATGGGGGCATTACACTGTGTGGGGGCATAATACATACTACATAAGGGGCATAATGGGGGCATTAAACTTTTTGGGGCATCATACATACTGCATAAGGGGCATAATGGGGGCAATACACTGTGTGGGGGCATCATACATACTGCATAAGGGGCATAATGGGGGCATTACATTGTGTGGTAGCATCATACATCTTGTATAAGGGGCATAATGGGGGCATTACACTGTGTGGGAGCATCATACATACTGCATGAGGGGCATAATGGTGGCATACACTGTGTGGTGCATCATACATACTGTATAAGGGGCATAATGGGGGCATTACACTGTGTGGGGCATCATATATACTGTATAAGGGGCATAATGGGGCATTACACTGTGTGGGGGCATCATACATACTGCATAAGGGGCATAATGGGGGCATTACACTGTGTGGGGGCATCATACATACTGCATAAGGAGCATAATGGGGGCATTACACTGTGTGGGGGCATCATGTATACTGCATAAGGGGCATAATGGGGGCATTACACTGTGTGGGGGCATCATACATCCTGCATAAGGGGCATAATGGGGGCATTACACTGTGTGGGGGGCATCATACATCCTGCATAAGGGGCATAACACTGTGTGGGGGCATCATACATCCTGCATAAGGGGCATAATGGGGGCATTACACTGTGTGGGGGGCATCATACATACTGCATAAGGGGCATAATGGGGGCATTACACTGTGTGGGGGCATCATACATCCTGCATAAGGGGCATAATGGGGGCATTACACTGTGTGGGGGCATCATGCATCCTGCATAAGGGGCATAATGGGGGCATTACACTGTGTGGGGGGCATCATACATACTGCATAAGGGGTATAATGGGGGCATTACACTGTGTGGGGGCATCATACATACTGCATAAGGGGTATAATGGGGGCATTACACTGTGGGGGGCATCATGCATCCTACATAAGGGGCATAATGGGGGCATTACACTGTGTGGGGGCATCATACATTCTGTATAAGGGGCATAATGGGGGCATTACACTGTGGGGCCAGTAAAGGGGCCCTTTACTATGAGAACAATACGTTTCCTCCCTTCCTGTCTCCATAGTTGGGTCGTATGTATCTATTACAGGAAACAGAACAAAAACCTTATGATTCTTATAAAGGGGCAACACAAGACCCCAAAAGAGTCTCTGTGCTCAAGGGGTTAATGCCTCCTGCGCCCAGTAATGGGGGATCCCCACATACCTCCACCTGCAGAGCCGCCACCACATATATGGCTGCTCTGTGCGCACAGGAGCTGTGATGAGGTCACAGGAGGGGAAGAGTCAGGGGTCACATGATCAGGGGCCTCAGTGGATGTGTGACACCCCAGGGGTCTGGTTGCCACAGTGATAGAGATATTATGTCTGAGAGCAGGTGGGAGGTCCTTTGGTCAGGGATCCTGTGCATGCCACACCTCCTGCCCAGTCTTGGGAGGGGAAGGACTTCCCCTATATAAACCTGGGGCTGAGGCAGGGTAGGGAGTTCTGAGAGGAGAAGACAGGGAGCAGAGCTGCTCTATGGGCTCTGCTCCACAGGCAGGCCCTGTCCAGGGGCCTGAGCCTGGAGTCAAGGAGAGTAGAGACAAGAAACAGTCATATGAAGAAACAGCAGAAGCTCAGTGGGAGCAATACTAATACGAGTCAGGGGCTGGCAGCTGCAGAGCTCGCCCTGACTGAGAAGCTTTCTTACCGGACCCGGCGTCCGAGGCTGTGGGGACTAACTCTTACCCAGCAGCAGAAGCCGACCGGCAGGGGATTTCAGGTCCTCAGGCCCAGAAACCCGAAGGCATGGTCACACGCGTGGGACCAGCACCGCCATCGTGGAGCGGAAGCCATTAGAAGGCCCCGAGTCACCGGCCATACGGGTGAGCACCACACGGTACACTCAGGGACGTGGGCTACTTATATCCGCTTCTAGCAAGGTAGCCAGAAGAGTACAGTCAGTTTGGGAGGCCTACAACTCCGCCTGGCCAGGGGAGATCCCATCTGCTCAAGGACTGACCAGGCCCCGTTCGCTAGCAAGTACTCCGGGAGGGTCTATCGTTGTTACCAGTAAAGACCCTGAATTACACCGCACCGTCTCTGAGTGGTTCCTGCTACCCCCATTTTCCACGTCGGCTGCCCTGAGGCCATACCCCTCCCGTTGGGGGTTATACTATCACGCTGCACAATTCTACACCGGCCTCAGCGGTCTGCCCTGCAGCGGCAGCTCCATAGCTGCAAATCAACGGGTGGCGTAGTCGACACTCAAATAACATCTATCAAGACTGCTACACACTGAGTTGACTCCCTGGGCACGGACCGGGTCCCCGCCACTCGGAGACTACAACCCTCATCTGATCCGGTTCCGGGTAAGCCCCGTGCGCGAGACGCTGCGCGACACAGCAGGCCCAGGGGCGCGTCAGATGCAGGACTCTGCTGTGCTGGTTGTCATGGTGCTGGATGAGCTGAAGTTTATGTGTGGGGTCAGGAGTAGTGTTGAGCGATACCTTCCGATATCGGGAAATATCGTATCAGATTGGATAGGACCGATACCCAAAAGTATCGGATATCGCCGATTCCGATACCGGAAACCAATGCAAGTCAATGGGACACTAATATCGGAAAGCCATCCCAGCGTGAGAGAATTCTCCTGATTGTTTAAAAGCCGTCGGGCGGTAAAAAGCCGCCGGCTTTTAAACAATCACACAGCCCCATACTGCTTCCCCGCAGCCTCCCACCCCGATCCTGCGCTCCCCCCGCCACCTCCCATCCCGATCGTAAGTTAGGACCGGGCGGGGAGCGCAGCACCAAGGAGCAGGGAGCGAAGGAACCGGGCGGGGAAGCCGGCAGTGAAAAGACTACACCGCTGGCTTTCCCGTTCTGTGCTGCGCTCTCCCGCCGGTTATTTCAAATGAACAGCTGAGGTATCAGGTGATGCTGATCAGCTGTTCATTTGAAGTAGCCGCGGTGCCCTCAGAGGGTTCATGTGAGTTCATGCTTCACTGCATGAACTCACATGAACTTTCCCACGGCCGCACAGGTCAGCCTCACCTCCCAGACCATCAGACCCATCATGATTGGTGTGTGCGCAGGTGTCTGTGCGATGTGTGCGGGTGTGTGCGCGATGTCTGCGGGTGTCTGCGTGCAGGCAGACATAGGCTAATGTGACACTACTACTCCCATCGGCCTATGTCTGTCCCCCGTCCACTTGTGCCAGCAGGATCAGCTCGATGGGAGCAGTAGCTATTTTAGCTGCCCCATATGTTATTTTTGCCCCTATACATCTTTTATGTTTTTAAGCCCCCCATATATTTTTTTTGTTTTTGGTCCCCAATAAATTTTAAATACATTTTTCATTGGTGGCCAGTGGTTACCTAAAATAAATTAGTTCATACATTACCTGTCCCCGCCGATCGCCACCTAAAATAAAGTAAAAAATAAAAAACTACACCTATACTCACCTAGACACCTAATTCCCCGAAGCCATCGATCTCCTGTAATAAAATATAAAATAATAAACCACAACCTTATCCTTACCCCTCCGTAGTAGTCCACGAGTGTCCCACGAAGATCTCCAGTTTAGAGCAGCCACATAAAATGTGACCGCTCTAAACCACTGCCGCCGCTAGAATGACGGGGCCGTAAAGCAGCCCCATCATTGCATAAACCGGTGTCTAGGTGAGTATAGGTGTAGTTTTTTATTTTTTACTTTATTTTAGGTGGCGATCAGGTAATGTATGAACTAATTTATTTTAGGTAACCACTGGCCACCAATGAAAAATGTATTTAAAATTTATTGGGGACCAAAAACAAAAAAAATATATGGGGGGCCTAAAAACATAAAAGATGTATAGGGGCAAAAATAACATATGGGGCAGTTTAAATAGCAGGATCAGGCTGATGGGAACTACTGCTCCCATCGAGCTGATCCTGCTGGCACGAGTGGACGGGGGACAGACAAAGGCCGATGTGAGTAGTAGTGTCACATCGGCCTATGTCTGCCTGCACGCAGACACCCGCAGACATCGCGCACACACCCGCACACATCGCACAGACACCCGCGCACACTCCAATCATGATGGGTCTGATGGTCTGGGAGGTGAGGCTGACCTGTGCGGCCGTGGGAAAGTTCATGTGAGTTCATGCAGTGAAGCATGAACTCACATGAACCCTCTGAGGGCACCGCAGCTACTTCAAATGAACAGCTGATCAGCATCACCTGATACCTCAGCTGTTCATTTGAAATAACCGGCGGGAGAGCGCAGCACAGAACGGGAAAGCCGGCGGTGAAGTCTTTTCCCTGCCGGCTTCCCCGCCTGGGTCCTTCGCTCCCTGCTCCTTGGTGCTGCGCTCCCCGCCCGGTCCTAACTTACGATCGGGATGTGAGGTGGCGGGGGGAGCGCAGGATCGGGGTGGGAGGCTGCGGGGAAGCAGTATGGGGCTGTGTGATTGTTTAAAAGCCGGCGGCTGTTTACCGCCTGCTGGCTTTTAAACAATCAGGAGAATTCTCTCACGCTGGGATGGCATTCCGATATTAGCGTCCCATTGACTTGCATTGGTTTCCGGTATCGGAATCGGCGATATCCGATACTTTTTGGGTATCGGTCCGATCCAATCCGATCCGATATTTCCCGATATCGGAAGGTATCGCTCAACATTAAGTAATACATAAGAATAATATGTACTATGTCTGACCACTACAAACACTCATCTGAACTGGTCCAAGTGCTGTCAGGTTTTTTCACGGGCAGCACTTAGACAATACGGTCGTGTGAATATAGGCTTATGATGCATCTGGTAATAAACATGTTAAGGATGGGCCGCTACTCATGGGCCACTGCTGTGTGCTTGCCCCCCAGGCTAAAATGTGCCAGCCAGCCCCTGCTGCACCGGGTGCCAGAAAACCTAGATACACCTTTGGAATAGGTATCCTGCAAAGTAAGGATGGGGTTTGGTGTTTTTAAATGATTTTATTGACTCTGTGCATTTATATTTTGTATCAATAATATGATATGGTTATATATATCTTCTGGATATCAGGAGGGCTTATCCCTGTGCCTTGACTCTCTCCTTCTCCTTCGATGTCCTGTATAGGCCAAAAAAAACTACGCGTTTCGAGGACTCACAGTTCCTCTTCGTCAGCTTCTCGCTGGTAGTCAAACTGGTAACCTAATAAAGTCCAAACGCCCCCCACAAAGATAATACAACCAAAGAAATGGAGGAAGATCCAATACTAACAAGACGGTGCAAAAGGACATATGGAGGTGCAATAGAACTAAGATAGAATTCCAATAAGAATAGACTGTGTGTGAAAAAAATAATAATAAAAAAGACTTTGTTCAAACTTTCACAATTAGTTAAAAATGAATAAAAATTATATACTTATATTTCTGATGGCTATAAAAAACAGTCTGTTAATCAGTGTATATTACCAGGATAGTATAAATTCGGCACTTAGTACCATCCAGAGATAAAAAGGAAAAAATGAAGGAGAAAAATAAAAACATTATATAGTATCTCCAATAGGGGTATCAATGTATAGAAACAAATACATATATAAAATAGGTGGATTCAAAGGAATATATCCAAAAGACATATTATATTGATAAAATATAAGGAGGTTCATAAAAGTGCAATGTAAATGTTCAATTGGTACTGGGATAAAAAATACATACAGTATATACCGCTGCGAGTTGAAGGCATACAGCTGACTCTCGTGATTAAGGCCCTTCAGAGCCAAGCTATTTAATGTGAAGATCCATTTGGATTCCATCCGCGACATTAATCTCAGGTAATCACCTCCCCTCCATTTTCTGGGGACTAATCGGATCCCACAAAACTTAGTGTCCTTATAAGATTGGTTGTGGAACTTCCGGTAGTGCCGGGACAGTGGATGCCCTTCAAAACCTTCATTCATGTTGATAAAGTGTTCCTTCAGCCTTTTGATAACTTGCGCTTTGTACAGACATCTCCTCCTGCCAAGGCATAAAAAGGGCGTGGCTTGGGGTGTGGATAGGGGCGTGGCCAGACTACGCGTGCCGCATGGTTTCGCCCTCTTTCTAGTCCTCATAGGTTGGCGGTATGCTTGTACTGAGCAGATCTGGGATATCAGTGATTAGGTCCCATATTGTGCACTGTAAGGTCTGGAAAAGCTCCTTCTATCCGTCTCTGTAGCACCAGAGGAAGAACAGAGGGGAAAAGACAGGATTTTCTACATGTCGCGTTATGTAGATGTTCTGCAGATTTATCACAACCGTCCACAAGAAGAAACTGCCATCACAGAGCCGCCTTTAGCTGTTGGAAAAGTTTAAACTTAGTTTTGAATAGTTGCTATAGCCAACAAGGACTTTCTATTTATGCTGGGTCACATGATGCTGGTGCTGGGTGATGTCATGTGACGGAATGTTGTGGGTGATGATGTCACAGAGGGCGTTGTGATGTCACCCTTGGGGTATATAAGGGGGCTCCATCCACCTGGAGCTCATATCTCATTGGCCATATCTTGGTGCTGAGATACCCCCTGGAGACAATGAGGATCGCCATATTGTTTCTGTGCTGTACCCTGTTCTACCCTGTGAATTACCATAGGCTGCCGGTGAGTACCTGTCTATTATTACATATGGAGGACGTTTAGAATCAGCTGCGGCAGGGGAAGGGGATGGGGAGGGGGGTCCTGTAAGAATTTACCTGCGGGAATAAGAGGTTATGGCAGGGAAAGGAGCTTAGGAAGTGACAGTCAGAGGGGATATAAGTGTGGGGTGACCCCTCTGACTCCCACATTCCTGCCTTGTCCTTGTAGTGATTAATGACTTTGGTGTTGTCCCTTATATATCACTTTGCAGTCACCAGTGATCGCTCCGCACTGTGATCCTAAACTACAGTCTCATTTACCTTTTTGCAAACGCCCAGAAGGGGAGGAGTGACATCACACCCATGTGAGCAGATCCCGCCCACTTTTACTGCAGTCGTAATGCGAGCTAGCTGTATTCTGTTTTCATGGAAATATCAGCAGCTGCTCCCCCTAGTGTTTACAAGATGAAAACATCAAAAGAGTTAAAATATTTTTTTCAGATTTTATACCATTAAAACCTTTTTAAATATATATGTGTATTTATATATAAATATAAATACTTTACAATTTTACAATTGTAAAAATATTGCTGACACTTTCCCTTTAAAAGATCTAAAGACGTTCTGCTTCATGTGCCATTGTGACCAATCACAGCACAGATTATATTTTTTAAACTTTTCTTGAAAAACTGAAGCTGCTCCGTGATTGGAAATCATGTGGAAGGGTTCTCTTTTAGACATTTAGTTAGGTCCAAAGTATCAGTGACATGATGGATAGAACTGTGCAATGATGTCACAGAGGGCTTTGTGATGTCACCCCTGGGTATATTAGAAGCCTCGGCCCATCTGCAGCTTGTATCTCATTGACCATACCTTGGTGCTGAGAGACCTCTGGAGATGATGAGTATCAATCCTATCATTTCTGTGCTTTACGTTGCTCTACCCCCCACATTACAGTACACTGAGGGCGAGTATGTTCTCATCAATATGGAGGTCACAAGGATCAGCTAATGAGAATATCGCCTCTTGCAGGACTTCTCATACTGGACACGTGACCGTCCGTCATATGAAAGTCCAACTGTAAATAATATTCCATGGACCCTGGAGGTGAATCCCAAACTTCTTCCTGATCTTCTCAATGGGATATTTCTGAAAGTTGCTTGATAATGTATCCATCACTGTATAATAACAAGGGCTCTCTGTTTGACTGGATTGGGTATAAATATACAGGACTTTATTATGTTTTTTTTCTTTATTATAGGATGACCCACTACCCGTGGATCTCAGAAGAAGCACCTATCAAGCTTCCATCAATCTTCCTCTTTGGCTC
Organism: Phyllobates terribilis; assembly: GCF_046119375.1. Lineage (NCBI taxonomy): Eukaryota > Metazoa > Chordata > Amphibia > Anura > Dendrobatidae > Phyllobates > Phyllobates terribilis. The sequence continues at coordinate 963,053 of NW_027362895.1, forward strand.
TTCCGTGACGCAGTTTTTGTTGCGGTGATGACACTACTGACAATACTAGAGTATTTGGCCTTAAGTCTTGTCCTGAGCAAGTGGGCAATGTCTGAACCTGGTGAAACAATCAGAAAACTCCTGAGAACAAAACCATTCTGAAGGAACAAAGTGCTTGTAAGGAGCCGATTTGCATCCCTCAGATTCAGAAGCAAGACTCCAGGAGAACACCTGTCCTGCCCAATGGCAAATGTTCTACTCCATCCATGGCTCCTGCACCGCAGGATGCGAAAAAGGTTCCTAGTTGCAACTATAAAGTGGCGTTCAGTGATATTGTCTGGGTCAGAATGATCCCTCACAACAATATAGGAAGAAGAGCTCGAAGTTCAACGGAGCTTAAAGAGAGGTTACTGATTTTTCAGAGAAGCCAACAACCCAGAATTCCAGAGCCAAGAGCACCAGAACCTAGAACACCAGAACCTACCATGTCAGAACCTAGTATGTCAGAACCTAGAATGCCAGAGCCTGAAATGCCTACAACACCTCAACCCAAAATCAAGAGGAGAAGATGTTTCCTTAGATGTCTTAGAGGCGAGGAAGATTGAGAAGGCAACTGCTTGAACTTTCCCATTGCTCGTGTTTTCATCACAGGTTAGTCCTATACATGCTGTCTGATGGGCACCATCTTACTACATACAATGCAGCATTGCACCTGAAATCGCATGGATATTTTGTCACACACTTGCACTTTAGCACCTTATCATATGGCGCATATATCTATGAACGCTTTGCTAAGTATCACTGTCTAGTATGTGCTTCTGATGAACCTATTTTAGGAAAACGTGTCGAGGTTTGGCATACTATGTACTTGAGTTTGGCGTACTATGTGCTTGTTGGTAAATTCTATTGCCATCTATAATCTACTAGATATTATAATGTCTCTGGTGGGATGCCCCATGCCGAATTGTTGATAACTGACTATGAGCATTGTCCTCTATTTCTTATCTACTATGGTTACAGGTTGATGTGAAGAGAGCTGTGCCATTGGTAGCGATTTTTCTACTGATTTGTCAGTTATATTTATGTTAGTTTAGCAAATTTCTGCTTGTAGGGTCTAATGTTTTACCATAGTGTATGTTCTGTGAGCTAAATTGTCATACTTATGCACTAGATAGATTATAAATTGTGATGCTTATGTACAAGATAGATTATTAGTTTAATCGGTGATTTTTTAAATATTTTTTAGCATCAGGAGACTCAAGAATCGCATCTTACAGAAGACAAGAAGCCTAAATGCCGAAGGGTGATGACCTGTTGATGGCCCACAGCTGGAGGGTCATTACCTCTTGATGGCACAAAACTGGACAGAAGATAAAAACATTTGATGGCACACAGCCGGAGGGTGATGATCTATTGATGGCCATAGCCAGAGGGTCATTACCTGTTGATGGCACACAGCCGGAGGGTGATGACCTATTGATGACCATAGCCAGAGGGTCATTACCTGTTGATGGCACACAGCTGGAGGATGATGACCTATTGATGGCCATAGCCAGAGGGTCATTACCTGTTGATGGCACACAGCCGGACAGAGGATAATTACCTGTTGATGGCACACAGACGGATGGTCATTACCTGTTCATGGCGCACTGCCGGATGGTCATTACCTATTGATGGCACACAGCCGGAGGGTGATGACCAATTGATGGCCATAGCCAGAGGGTCATTACCTGTTGATGGTGCACTGCCGGATGGTCATTACCTGTTGATGGCACACTGCCGGATGGTCATTACCTGTTGATGGAACACAGCCGGAGGGTGATGACCTATTGATGGCCATAGCCAGAGGGTCATTACCTGTTGATGGCGCACTGCCGGATGGTCATTACCTGTTGATTGCACACAGCCGGAGGGTGATGACCAATTGATGGCCATAGCCAGAGGGTCATTACCTGTTGATGGTGCACTGCCGGATGGTCATTACCTGTTGATGGCACACAGCCGGATGGTCATTACCTGTTCATGGCACACTGCCGGATGGTCATTACCTGTTGATGGAACACAGCCGGAGGGTGATGACCTATTGATGGCCATAGCCAGAGGGTCATTACCTGTTGATGGCGCACTGCCGGATGGTCATTACCTGTTGATTGCACACAGCTGGAGGGTGATGACCAGTTGATGTCGGACTGCCGGATGGTCATTACCTGTTGATGGCACACAGCCGGACAGAGGATCATTACCTGTTGATGGCACAAAACGGGACAGAAGATAAAAACATTTGATGGCACACAGCCGGAGGGTGATGACCTATTGATGGCCATAGCCAGAGGGTCATTACCTGTTGATGGCACACAGCTGGAGGGTGATGATCTATTGATGGCCATAGCCAGAGGGTCATTACCTGTTGATGGCACACAGCCGGAGGGTGATGACCTATTGATGGCCATAACCAGAGGGTCATTACCTGTTGATGGCACACAGCCGGAGGGTGATGATCTATTGATGGCCATAGCCAGAGGGTCATTACCTGTTGATGGCACACAGCCGGAGGGTGATGACCTATTGATGACCATAGCCAGAGGGTCATTACCTGTTGATGGCACACAGCCGGACAGAGGATAATTACCTGTTGATGGCACACAGACGGATGGTCATTACCTGTTCATGGCGCACTGCCGGATGGTCATTACCTATTGATGGCACACAGCCGGAGGGTGATGACCAATTGATGGCCATAGCCAGAGGGTCATTACCTGTTGATGGTGCACTGCCGGATGGTCATTACCTGTTGATGGCACACAGCTGGATGGTCATTACCTGTTCATGGCACACTGCCGGATGGTCATTACCTGTTGATGGAACACAGCCGGAGGGTGATGACCTATTGATGGCCATAGCCAGAGGGTCATTACCTGTTGATGGCGCACTGCCGGATGGTCATTACCTGTTGATGGCACACAGCTGGAGGGTGATGACCAGTTGATGTCGGACTGCCGGATGGTCATTACCTGTTGATGGCACACAGCCGGACAGAGGATCATTACCTGTTGATGGCACAAAGCCGGTCAGAGGATAAGATCTTTTGATTGCATACACCGGGTCCCTCCCTGATAACAGGGAACCCTGGGGAATACTCATCATCTTGATCCCCCACTGACTAAATACTTGCTCCACCTCAGCCTACACCATCATGGAGGTCACTTCCACCTGTGTCCACTGTAAGGTTCGACTTTCTTTTATCATTTCAGCAGATTAATAAACATCATAAAGCTGTAAAACTATCGAGTAATTTATTATAAATTATTATAAAGAAATATAAAGTATAATAGATAGCTATAGAGGGCACAGAAGACGACTAACTATAGTAAGCATGGTATCGCCTGATATATACTGTATATTCTAGATGGCGCTATTACACTAAATACATCACAACCTCCAGGGTGATATTACCGTACAATGCGAGATCACTAATAATGGCCACAGATTATGAGAAAATGACCAGCTCCATAGTCCTGGAGTTATTATAAATGTCTCTAGTGTGAGGCAGGGACTGGACGAGTGTTGGAGGGAGGTATATTCCCCCAGGACGTCCTTTATGTATCCATGCTGTAGAATCTGCCGTATACTTCTGTTCTAGCAGTCAGACATTTCACTCTGCAAATCACAGGCTCAACATTGTGTAAAACTACCACCGTATATAAGAGCACTCAGAATAAAAACTAGCGGCATGCCGTGCACTGCCCACGTCATGTGTACGGGATACAGGACCTGCAGGACCTGGTACGGCCATTATAGTTGATAGATTAATGATACCTGTGCAGATGAAGGGAAAAAAATATGTGCAACAGCAGGAGGAGAAAGTCTCAAAATGTAATTTGAAGAGTATAATAGAGAAATGGGAAACTTCTGGAGATGCAGATAAGTGGTACCAGGGCAAAACGTAAGTGCAGTCAGACAAGGGAAAAGTGCAAATGATCCAGCGTAAAGGTTTGTTTAGTAGAAAAAATATTAAAACTTAGCTTTTATTAGCCATATAAAACACTGCTCCACAAAGAATACAGCAAATGTGCAACTATCATAGCTTACAGACCTACACGTTTCAACAAATCATGTCTTAATTATGGCCCTACTACTAGAATGACAAAAAGGCATATATATATATATATATATATATATATATATATATATATATATATATATATATATCCACGTGCCTGTATGACCTCCCTACAACGCCTGGGCATGCTCCTGATGAGGTTGCGGATGGTCTCCTGTGGGATCTCCTCCCAGACCTGAACTAAAGCATCCGCCAACTCCTGGACAGTCTGTGGTGCAACGTGACGTTGGCGGATGGAGCGAGACATGATGTCCCAGATGTGCTCAATCGGATTCAGGTCTGGGGAACGGGCGGGCCAGTCCATAGCTTCAATGCCTCCATCTTGCAGGAACTGCTGACACACTCCAGCCACATGAGGTCTGCCATTGTCCAGCATTATGAGGAACCCAGGGCCAACCGCACCAGCATATGGTCTCACAAGGGGTCTGAGGATCTCATCTCGGTACCTAATGGAAGCCAGGCTACCTCTGGCGAGCACATGGAGGGCTGTGCGGCTCTCCAAAGAAATGCCACCCCACACCATTACTCACCCACTGCCAAACCGGTCATGCTGAAGGATGTCACTCTCCACGGCGTCTCCAGACTCTGTCACGTCTGTCACATGTGCTCAATGTGAACCTGCTTTCATCTACGAAGAGCACAGGGCGCGAGTGGCAACTTTGCCAATCCTGGTGTTCTGTGGCAAATGCCAAGCGTCCTGCATGGTGTTGGGCTGTGAGCACAACCCCTATCTGTGGACGTCGGGCCCTCATACCACCCTCATGGAGTCGGTATCTAACCGTTTGTGCAAACACATGCACATTTGTGGCCTGCTGGAGGTCATTTTGCAGGGCTCTGGCAGTGCTCCTCCTGTTCCTCCTTTCACAAAGGCGGAGGTAGCGGTCCTGCTGCTGGGTTGTTGCCCTCCTACGGCCCCCTCCACATCTCCTGGTGTACTGGCCTGTCTCCTGGTAGCGCCTCCAGCCTCTGGACACAGCCAACCTTCTTGCCACAGCTCGCATTGATGTGCCATCCTGGATGAGCTGCACTATCTGAGCAACTTCTGTGGGTTGTAGAGTCTGTCTCATGCTACCACGAGTGTGAAAGCACAACCAACATTCAAAAGTGACCAAAACATCAGCCAGAAAGCATTGGTACTGAGATGTGGTCTGTGGTCCCCACCTGCAGAACCACTCCTTTATTGAGGGTGTCTTGATAATTGCCAATAATTTCCATCTATCCTCTATTCCATTTGCACATCAGCATGTGAAATTGATTGTCAATCAGTGTTGCTTCCTAAGTGGACAGTTTGATTTCACAGAAGTTTGATTTACTTGGAGTTATATTCTGTTGTTTTAAGTGTTCCCTTTATTTTTGGAGCAGTTTATATAGATACATACAGTGAGTACGGAAAGTATTCAGACTCCTTTAAATTTTTCACTCTTTGTTTCATTGCAGCCATTTGATAAATTCTAAAAAGTTCATTTTTTTCTCATTAAAGTACACTCTGCACCCCATCTTGACTGAAAAAAACAGCAATATAGAATTTTTTTGCAAATTTATTAAAAAAGAAAAACTGAAATATCACATGGTCATAAGTATTCAGATCCTTTGCTCAGACACTCATATTTAAGTCACATGCTGTCCATTTCCTTGTGATCCTCCTTGAGATGGTTCTACTCCTTCAATGGAGTCCAAATGTGTTTAATTAAACTGATAGGACTTGATTTGGAAAGGCACACACCTGTCTATATAAGACCCCACAGCTCACACTACATGTCAGACCAAATGAGAATCATGAGCTCAAACGAACTGCCCAAGGAGCTCAGAGACCGAATTGTGGCAAGGCACAGATCTAGCCAAGGTTATAAAAGAATTTCTGCATTACCCAAGGTTCATAAGAGCACAGTGGCCTCCATAATCCTTAAATGGAAGAAGTTTGGGACCACCAGAAGTCTTCCTAGACCTGGCCGTCCAGCCAAACTGAGCAATCGTGGGAGAAGAGCCTTGGTGAGAGAGGTAAAGAAGAACCCCAAGATCACTGTGGCTGAGCTCCAGAGATGCAGTAGGGAGATGGGAGAAAGTTCCACATAGTCAACTATCACTGCAGCCCTTCCCCAGTTGGGCCTTTATGGCAGAGTGGCCAGATGGAAGCCTCTCCTCATATGAAAGCCCGCATAGAGTTTGCTCAAAAACACATGAAGGACTCCCAGACTATGAGAAATAAGATTCTCTGGTCTGATGAGACGAAGATAGAACTTTTTGGTGATAATTCTAAGTGGTATGTGTGGAGAAAACCAGGCACTGCTCATCACCTGCCTAATACAATCCCAACAGTGAAACATGGTGGTGGCAGTTGTTAGAACCCTCCTGTTAGTTTTTTCTATTTTGTGGTCATGTGACCTTCTGCCTATTTATTCCAGCTCCGCCCTTCAGGCTTTGCTGGACTTCAGTGTTACTTTGACTCTTAATCTAGCCAGGTGCTTTGTACCTACTGTATCTCTCTAGTTTGTTTGGTCCTTGGACCACTAAGTACTTTTGTCTGTTTGTCTTCTTCTGCTACTACTTCTGCCAGGAGGTGTCCAGTTTTGTCCCAGTCCTTAGTTCTTTTAGGGACCCCTCCCTTTAATCTATAGGTCTGTGTTCAGATTAGCCGCGGACATAGGCGGGTCTGTTTGCAAGGAACAGGTTGCCCGCTGCATCGTAAGGAATCAGCTTAGTCCTATTGTATGGACAGATTTCCTCTCTTTCCTTAGTTCTTGTAGCAGATCATAACAGCAGTATCATGCTATGGGTGTGTTTTTCAGCTGCAGGGACAGGACGACTGGTTGCAATTGAAGGAAACATGAATGCGGCCAAGTACAGAGATA